>NC_050576.1:181414439-181522246 GCF_011100635.1 Trichosurus vulpecula | reverse complement strand
GGGGAGGAGCCAAGATGGCAGCTGGAAAGCAGGGACTTGCTTAAGCTCTCCCCCAAATCCCTCCAAGCACCTGTAAAAATGACTCTGAACAAATTCTAGAGCTGCAGAACCCACAAAATAGAAGAGGGAAACAGGTTTCCAGTCCAGAAGAGCCCGGATGGTTGCCGGGAAGGGTTATCAGACAGTGCTGGGAGTGGAGCGCAGGCCAGTGTGGGCCATGCCAGGACAGACCAGACCTGGAGTCAGCCAGCCGGAACAGGCCTCAGGGCCATGAATCATTGAACTTCAGCAGTTACCAGACTTCTCAACCCACAAACGCCAAAGAGCAGGTTAGTGGGAAATAGCAGGGTCGAGTTGAGAGTGGTCTGGCATCCCTGGGGGTGAAGGAGGTGGTGCAGTGGTGGTGGTGGCAGCAGCAGGAAGTTCCTGAGGCTGCTTCCAGAGCTCCAGCAAGCGCTTTGTGGGCACAGAGGCAGGTTGTCTTTCTGTGCCCTGCTTGGATCTGGATTGCAGTCCTGATTGGCGGTTCTTGGGGGAGGAGGAGCGCTGGTGTGGCAGAGCCTGCCATGAAGGTACCGTAGAAGTAGCTCAGAAAACAGCAGTGCTTGGACCCTAAAGCTTGGGACAAAGTACTCTCTACTCTACAAGCAGTCATACCCTGAGGAAAAGCTCAAGGGTCAAGTAGTTGCTGCTGGGAACATGAACAGGCAGCGAAAATGAACTCAGACTCAAATGCAGACTCAAAATCAAACTCTAGATTCCTTTTTTTGGTGACAAAGAAGATCTAAACATATAGCAGAAGAAGTCAACAAAGTCAAAGAGTCTACATCAAAAGCCTCCAAGAAAAATGTGACTTTGTCTCAGGCCATGGAAGAGCTCAAAAAGGATTTGGAAAAGCAAGTAAGAGAAGTAGAGGGAAAACTGGGAAGAGAAATGAGAAGGATGCGAGAAAGCCATGAAAAACAAGTCAATGACTTGCTAAAGGAGACCCAAAAAAATACTGAAGAAAATAACACCTTAAAGAATAGACCAACCCAAATGTCAAAAGAGCTCCAAAAAGCCAATGAGGAGAAGAATACCTTGAGAGGCAGAATTAACCAAATGGAAAAGGAGGTCCAAAACCATTGAAGAAAATACGACCTTAAAAATATTGAAGCAAGTGGAAGCTAGTGACTTTATGAGAAATCAAGATTATAAAACAGAACCAAAGGAATAAAAAGTGGAAGACAATGTGAAAAACCTCATTGGAAAAACTACTGACCTGGAAAATAGATCCAAGAGAGATAATTTAAAAATTATTGGACTACCTGAAAGCCATGGTCAAAAAAAGAGCCTAGATACCATCTTTCAAGAAATTATCAAAAAACTGCTCTGATATTCTAGAGCCACAGGGCAAAATAGAAATGAAAGAATCCACCGATCGCCTCCTCAAATAGATCCCAAAAAGAAATCTCCTAGGAATATTGTCACCAAATTCCAGAGCTCCCAGATCAAGGAGAAAATACTGAAAGCAGCCAGAAAGAAACAATTTGAGTACTGTGGAAACACAATCATAAAATTTGACTTTCAAATACAACAATCCAGAGAAGCACGAAAAGGTAAATAAGAAAAAGAATTCATAAGGGACTTACTAAAGTTGAACTGTTTTGTTTACATTCCTACATGGAAAGATGATGTGACCTTTCTCAGTATTATTTTATATTTCATGAGACCTTTCTCAGTATTAGGGTAGTTGAAGGGAATATACATATATATATATAGACAGAGGGCACAGGGTGAGTTGAATATGAAGGGATGATATCTAAAAAAATAAATTAAGGGGTGAGAGAGGAATATATTGAGAGAGGGAGAAAGGGAGAGATAGAATGGGGTAAATTATCTCACATAAAAGTGGCAAGAAAAAGCAGTTCTGTTGGAAGGGAAGAGAAGGCAGGTGAGGGGGAATGAATGAATCCTGCTCTCATCGGATTTGACTTGAGGAGGGAATAACATACACACTCAATTGGGTATTATACTCCACAGGAAAGTAAGGGGAAGGGGATAAAAAAGGGGGGATGATAGAAGGGAGGGCAGATAGGGGAGGAGGTAATCAAAAGCAAACACTTTTGAAAAGGGACAGACTCAAGGAAGAAAACTGAATAAAGGGAGACAGGATAGGATGGAAGGAAATACAGTTAGCCTTTCACAGCATGAGTATTGTGAAAGTGTTTTACATAATGATACATGTGTGACCCATGTTGAATTGCTTACCTTCCTAGGGAGGGTGAGTGGGAAGGGAAGAGGGGAGAGAATTTGTAACTCAAAGTTTTAAAAGCAGATGCTCAAAAAAAAATTGTTTTTGCATACAGCTGGGAAACAAGATATATAGGGAATGGGGTATAGAAATCTATCCTGCCCTACAAGAAAGTAAGGGGAAAGGGGATGGGGGGGGGAATGGGGTGACAGAAGGGAGGGCTGACTGGGGAATGAGGCAATCAGAATATATGCCATTTTGGAATGGGGGGGAGGGTACAAATGGGGAGAAAATTTGTAACTCAAAATCTGGTGGAAATCAATGTTGAAAACTAAAATATTTAATAAAAATGATGGATTTTTATTTTAAAAAAGGGAAGAAGAGAGGCAGAAGAATTAAAGCATTTATTCAAACTCCAAAGTAGCAGACCCATGGACCAATGTCCCCAATTCAATATCGTGGCCAAAACCTTCCAGATCCAATAAGCCTGCTTCATAATAGTAACCGGGAGGTTACAGAAAATATTATGGCAGTAAGCCAAACCATACTTATGCTTCCCCCAAAGCTAGGGCCCTCCTGTAAGAAGATAACCCACTGGTCTCAAGCCCTTGCTCAGCACTCTCCGGAAGCTGCTTCTTGGGTCAGTCCTGCTCTCAGTAGCGCCTGTTGCTTCAGCTTCTTCTGCTTGGGTTTCTGCTGGTTCTGCTTCTGCCTCTCCTCCTTCTCCTGTTTCCACCATGTCTGCCTCTTCAAGCTCTGTTTTCTTTTTATTCAGTCCTTAGCCATCATCCAATCAACTAGAACTTCATCTGAGCCACCAGAACTTAGGTGCCTACTATTTGCTCTGGTCTTAGCAACTCCCCTTAGTACCCTGGGGGCTTCATGCCTGCATGGGCTTATCAGTTGTAGCTAGGGGTTTGGGGCCTCCTTAGGAGTGAAGATATAATCAGACCTCCTTTATTGGCCCCACCTGGAGCCCCACCAGAAGCCTATTCAAATGGGTGGGGCAAGATCTTCTCATTTACTGTTTGCCTTTACATTTGGCCCCAAGATCTTTCTTGTCCATTACGTAGGCAACTTGTGTCTAAACAGGTACAAACTTTTTTCTTTCTTTTTTCAAGTACAACAGAATCCCCTCAAAACACATCAGATTTGCAAAATACTTAACATAACATCTCATCATCAGAGTGGCCACATGGCTCACTTGTTGGCCCCTAGATCTTTGTATCCATTACATAGGTTAATGGGAAACTGGTATCAATAATACCATAACAATATAACAATACAAGGATAATACAAAATAAGTACACAGAACAACATCATCATTCCCCTCCTCAAACGAATGGTGCTCAAATCTTGGGGTAAGGGGCGAAGGTCTCATTCTCCATAGCTTCTTCTTGCTGAAATTGGACGTAGAGTTGTACCTGCCCCAAGAGGTCAAGAGTCCTATTAGAGAGGTCAGTTCTTTAGCAAGCCAGCAGGAACTACAGGAATGCTAGGTGCTTAGGTGGTCAGTCATCTGAAAGTGTAGAGTATTTAGGGTACTTAAGCCTAAAGGAGACAGAACTAGCAACAAAGTTAACCAAAACAAAGAACAAAAAGAGTAGGTAAGTATGGGCTATTATCCTTCAAATAAAATCATCTCCATTTTGATTGAGACTCCAATCCATCTCATAGCCTAACTCAGATAGGAAATGTTTCTTTTCAAAAGGAACACAATAAGGAAACTAAGTCAGGAGGACCCCATCCTACATAGAGACAAAGATTGTCCTCCCAGCCTTTTCCCAGATGTACCAGGGAACACAATGGGAAACTAAACTAGGAGGATCCCATCCTAGATAGAGACTAGGATTACTGTCAAGGCTTTTTCCCCCAGATACAAACTTTTATCTGTTAATCACACAAGATCACATTCCCTCTGAGTGGCTTGTGGCATTTATCAGCATCAGCCATGCTTCTGGAGTCCATGAATCTATTATTATAGCCCTATTCATGGTAAAATATATGGATCAGGGGTACAATTCAATTTGGTAATTACCTTCCCCTGAATAAACAACTGTTACAGTATTGTCCTTCCCATGGGCTTTGGAACATCATCCAGCTTCCATTTTACCCATACCTTAGCTCCCAATTTTATTCTAATAAATAGAGCCATACCCTTTCGTTCCTCTATTAGTTATTTTGGGAGGAGAGTCAGTTTTTCACCATGGGTATTTTTTCACAGGGGATAATTATCACTTGACCTATCCTATCATTTCTACAAAACCATACAGGTTTTTCACCCAAATTCTGGAGTGTCACAACAATTTCTCTTTGATAATTAGAATCTATCACTCCAGCCAATACATGTATTGCTCGAACTGCTAATCCTGGTTTAGGTAATATCTGTCCAAAATGATTCTTGGGGATTCTCATACATATCCCAGTAGAGGTTTTTCTTGTCTCTTTCCTATTCAACCTAAAATTCTCTACACAATGTAAATCATATCCTGCTGAACCAGGTGTTTCTGGACACAGTGGTGGGACATCTTCCCTCACAGTCCAAAACTCAATATTTTGGATCTCACATGTTTGCTGTTTTCTAATCTGAAGATTTGGGGTCATCATTCTGGCTAGAGGTGTACTCCCTCCTAAGGGCCTATTATTCACATTACATAAGGCAATAAACAAATTATCCTTCCAACGTCGATATGAATTATTAGAGCTTAATTTTCTGAACTGTTCTTTCAACAATCCATTCATTCTTTCAATTAGACCAGATGCTTGTGGGTAATATGGAATATGATATACTCACTCTATATTATTCAATACACAATATCTTTTCATTTCATTACCCTTGAAATGTGACCCATTGTCACTTTGAATCTGCATTGGGGTTCCATAGTATATACTTACAATATCTAGGGTTTTACAGGTGTTTTCTGAGTTGCATCCTTATAAGACAAGCCACTAGTACACCTGAATAGGTGTCAACACATGTACATATATACCTACATCCTTTATCTTGGGGTAGTGGTCCAATATAATCTATTTGCCAAATTTGGGCTGGAACTTTTCCCCTTGCTATTTCTCCAGTTACTATCCTAGGAACAGTTTGTTCATTTTCTAATTGGCATATGCAACACTCCTGTGTTATTTGTTTTAACAATGCATGAGAGATACTAATACCTCGATCCTGTGCCCATTGATGGGTGGCCTGAACCCCTAAACGGCTGGCGGTCTGGTGGACCCATTTTGCTAAGACTGGGTCATCAGTTGGGGTTGGAGTAGGGACAATATGTTCAGTGGCAATCTTTGCTAGCCAATCCGTGTGTGCATTGTACTTACGTTCTGATGTGGTCAGGGTCACATGAGCAACAACGTGGAAAACTGACAAATTCGTAACCAAAGACATATGCCATATATCTTCCCACAACTCTTTACCCCAAACTTGTTTGCCATGAATCTTCCAATTCTGATTCTTCCATTAGGTATCCACATAGCTAACCCATTGGCTACTGCCCATGACTCAGTAAATATATGACACTGTCCTCCTTTCTCTGTTTTAATGGCTTGATGTACTGCCATCAGTTCAGCATATTGGCTACTTCCCCTATCCCAGAACTGTTCAGAGTTCACCTAGCGCAGGGGTTATGGGCTACTGCTTTCCAATTTCTCTTGTGTCCCAAATTTTGCTGTCCCATCAGTAAACCAAGCATGTTTCTTCTGTTCCTCAGTTAGTCATACCCATTATTCATTTCACTAAGGATGGTACCAACTGTTGCTTAAGTTCACGGGGTTTTTCATTCCCCTCAGTGTCAATGTTTGCCACAGATTCATGTAGAGCTGAAACTCCACTTTTGCCTGCTCTCGACCTATTCTGAATATACCACTTCCATTTGATTATGCTTGCCTCTTGTGCATGTCCAATTCTGTGGGAAGCTGGGGTACTCATTACCCAAGCCATAAAATTCCAGGCTTCAATACCACTTCATGGCCCAGAGTCAGTTGCTCAGTTTCTACCAAAGCCCAATATGTAGCTAACAGCTGCTTCTCAAAGGTGTATATTGCACCCCAGATGAAGGTAGTTTCCTTGATCAAAATCCTAAAAGTACACTTTGACTTTGTTGTTTTTGCCATAAACTCCAATTCACATAGTCATCTTGCACAGTCACTTGTAATTCCACTGGCCCATTTTGCATAGGTCATAAATCTAGGGCTAATTATATAGCAGCCTTTGCTTCCTCAAAAGCTCTACTTTGTTCAAGTCCCCAATCAAATTCGTATTTCTTCCTGGTGACTTTATACAAAGGTTTCAAAATCTGTCCCAAGTGTGGGATGTGGTATCTCCAATAACCAAATAGCTCTATGAACTTTTGGACCTCTTTCTTATTAGTAGGGGTGGGAAAATCCTGGATTTTTTGTCAAGCTTGTCGGAGAATTTCTTGCAGTCCTTTATTCCACTGTATCCCCAAAATTTTACAGTTTGAGTTGGCCCTTGAACCTTTGCAGGATTAATTTCCCATCCTTTGCTTTTCATGTGGTCAATTAATAGTGTCAAACTGTTTCCACTTCTTTTACATTTTCTCCTTGTATCATGATGTCACCTATGTAGTGGGTAAGCTGTACAGCAGGTAACTTTAATTCATCTAAATGCTCAGCTACAATCCTGTGGCAAATAATTGGGCTATGAAGATATCCTTGTGGCAGGCATGTAAATGTACTGTTGGCCTTGCCAAATAAAAGCAAACTGGTCCCATTGCTTGGGGTCTTTTGGGATCGTAAGGAAGCATTGGCCAAATCAATAACTGCATACCAAGTCCCTTCATGTTTCTGTATTCTCTCTATTAAAGTGACAGTGTCTGGAACAGCAGCATACAAGGGAGTAGTCATTTTGTTCAGCTATTATCTACTGTCATCCTCCATGTTCCATCTGACTTTCAAACTCTGCAGACAGGATTGTTACATTGAGTGGTTGTAGGGACTGACATTTCAACATATTCTTTTATAGTACTGGCAATTTCATCTTGCTCACCTGGACACGATATTGCCTCAAAGTAATTACTTCAGAAGGTTCAGGCAAAGTGATTGGATCCATTTTTATTTTCCCCACTAAAACTTTATTAACACCTATTTTCCTCACAGCAAATTGGTATTTCCCTTCAGGTAAATTCAAGGTCATACCCTTCAATACATCTGTTCCAATGATGTATTCAGGAATAGGCACAATAACCACAGTATATTCTTTCTTTGGCAATTGTCCAGTTTTCATCATCAATTTAACTTGTCTGGCTGATATTTCAGCCCCTCCTAACCTGTGATGGTAATAGGAGTTCCATGCCTGAACTTGTCCAGCTTTCCATAGATAAGGGTGGCCTCTGCCCCAGTGTCTATTAATGCCCTAGTTACTGTACTTGACCCATTTTTCCAATATGTGGTCCAAGTTAACATGGGGTCTGCAATCTAGCCAACGTATGTCCTTAATTTGGACTGGGGCTCGGCCTATTTCCTAGTATCCCCTGATATGTGACTCACTTGGGTGTGAGGATTCAGGGTCTGTAGGGTCTACAGGAGCAGTTCTTATTTCCCTATTTCCTCTGTTATCAAGTCCCTTATCTTGGTACATTCTGTACAGGTCATTGGTTGGAAAGCCATCTATCATTTCAAAGTCTACCCCTGCTCTCAACAGAGCAGTGAACATTTCCTTTCATGTCACTCTATTTTGGTGCCTAATTTGCTGGCTATTCACTCTCCTCTCTCAAGGAGATCGATCTATTCCCCAGTCTCCTAAGTCATTTAACTATAAAATCTTATCAATCACCATCGTAAGATAGCTCCCTAGTTCCCCAAGTAACAGAATGACAGAGGCGAAGGAGTCTCCCCTTCATTTGTTCCCAACCAGTGCCTGAGCTCCTGGCCCAGATCTGCCACCTCATGGTGCCCTTGGGTGGTCAGTTGGTTCCTTTGAGAGTAATTTCCTTACATCTATGGGAACATCCAGGAGATAGAGGTAAGATGGGGGGAATGGGATGAACAAGAGCAGAATGTGACACTACTAGAGGGTGGCCTGGGGACCTCATCTAAGAACCTAGCACCCTGTTTTAGTCCTGGGTCACCCCATCCACTCCTGATCCTCCATATATATGTATACCTTTTCCAGATAAGTCACTGCACAGTCCCCAACTCAGTGCTGGTGGTTAACACCCCAGACGTCCTTGAGGGCCCAGACCTTCAGGATATCCTTGAAATCCATTTCCAAAAGCCAACTCGAGGTGGGGGTGAGGTGGAAGCATTGATGTTTGTAGCCTCTGGGTCACAGGGATTGGCCCTTTTCACCCCACAGTAAGGTTAACCTGCCACACAAACTCCCCTTCCTGCTTCTCATTGTCCCAGATTTTGTATCTGTGTTTAAGGGGGAGGTCTTCCATCTTCTCCAGCCTTTCCCCCTTTAAAACCTGCTGGGCCATGGAATGTATGACCTGACATCACTATGTTTTCATAGTACTTCATGCAAATGTGATTGTGGAGTAAGGGGGAAGAGAGAAAAAATGATGTCTGGTCTTTTGTCTCTCTTTGGAACACTGTAGGTACTTAATAAATGCTTTTGACTGATTGTGTGAGTAGAATTACTGCAACAGTCTCTGGGGCTACAGGCCAAGAACCCTTGGACTTTTCTGCAGCGTTCTCCACAGTGTCACTTATCCTCATTCCCCCATCCAAAATACATACTTACACATTGGCACAAAACTCCGTGGAGACAAGCTAGAGGGACAGCGCTTTATTGACACAAACACAAAGGCAGCTTTGGCGGTGGGTGGATGGGGGAGACAAACACACAAGCAGAAATGACATTTCACTTTAGACCTTGCTTAGAAAACAAGGGATGGATATGCTATGTCCACCCCCTTCCCCACAATGGTCATTTGGCAGTGGCCAGGGCAGTGATCTACCTGCCCATCATCCCCCATTCTCAATTGAGAGATGGAGGGAGGGGCTGACAGTGCCCACCCTCATAATCCTGACATTTGGCCTCCAGCTCAGGGACCCAAGGGCAGATGCTCAAATCTGCCTACTGTTCTCTTCCCTCTCCCCTCCCCAACCAGTCCCCAATGTAAACAAGAAATCCAGGGCTATGTTTAAGAAAATTGCCTCCCACATTGAGAAGAGCAAGTTGGTTTGGGCCTTATAGAACTCAAGCTGGAATGTGCTTCGAATTTTACTTTGGTCCCAGAGTTTGGAAATGGACACAATTGTCTCTAAGAGACCAGGCTGGTAAATTCCACAGTTATCTGCAAGGCTGAAAAAAATTCTCCCCAACCAGTAAACAGACAGATAAGATAGACTGGCAAAAGGGTGGGGAATTTTTTCCTCACCAATCCCCAGAGACTACAGGCTGTCTGCATCCCCACCCCCTCAGACACACACAGGAGATTTTTGGCAGCACAGTGGGACTGGAAACCCCAGCTCCAACAGAACAAGGCACCTGGGGAGTGTTGGGGGTGAGAACCTAGGGGGAAAAATACGCTTATACTCCCCACGAGCACAAGAAACTTTTCAGATGCTAAGGCACTGAGAACAGATCTAAGGAACTCAGTGGAAGGGGGGAAGCCATGGAGACTCCTGCCAGGCCCCCTCAGAGCCTAAGGGGGCAGTAAGAACAATCTAGTCACTTCCCTAGGGTGTAAGACACAAACTAGGTTAAGACTGTGGAAGAGCCCTGTGTTAGGAAAGGCCCAGTTGTGCTTATAAAGTCAGGAATAAGGAAGAGCATGCTAACTGGGCTTAGCTACTGATGAATAATAACTGCTAACATTTATACAGGGTGTCCCAGGGGATTAGGGCCATTTTAAGCTAACTTAAAACGGCCCTAAGACTTCTTGGATATCACATATCATTTTAGAGGCTGGTCAGCTCTGAGGCTGTTCAGACTTAGCAGGAATCTGGAGTGCAGCTGAAATGGGATGTGTACTAGACTCACAAGGACAGCCCCCCTTCACCCCCGCCCTGAACTGGGATTTCAGTTTCTTTGGGGGAAGTAAGGGGGGTAGGATTGGGGAAGATTAAGCAGACCAACTCATACACAACAGGGCAGGAAGGGTGGGAGGGAGGAAGAGGTTAAGCTTGGCATAAACAGGGCAGAAAGCCCAGGGGAACAAGAGGTGGGGTGGAAGAAGCAGCTGGGCCCCTGGGTGGGTCCCCGCCCACTCAGCAGGGCCCATACATCCAAGTGGTCACTTCCTAACCTTCTGGGGGAAGAGGAAGGGAGGGCAGCCCTGACCAAGAGGAAAGGAATATGATTGGAGAGAGGTCATCACACCATGGAGACCATGACCCTTGGAAGGGCAGTGTATTTGGGAGAACTGAAGAAGGAAGAAGGCAGAGACATCAGTAGTAACCCAAAAGAATATGACTTCCTGACCTCTCCATTCTAGGTCCCCCAAGTCTTACTTTCCTCCTCTCTGACCCCCAACCTTTCTCCCCTGCCATGATCCTCCCCCTCTAGTTCTTCTTCTCTGAATTGGGCACCAGGATGACTTTGCCCACATTCTTCTTCTCTTGGATTTGCTTCATGGCATCAGCCACCTGTAGGGGAAAAGGGGAAAAAAAAAACCACTGAAGCTTAATGGTGGAGGAAGCAAAAACATCTGCTCTTGATCCTTCATGTTCCCATCTATGTATCCCCAGACGGGGAGTAATCCAAGACCAAGGTATTGCTAAGGCTCATAGGATTTGGAGTTGAAAGGGACCATTTAGCTCAATTCCCTTTTACAGATAAGAAAAACTGAGCCCCAGAGAGATTTGGAAGTGACTCGCCCAAGGCCACAGGGAGAAAGCAAGAGAGCTAGGCTTAGAACCCACATCTCTTGGCTCCAAATGCAGTGTTCTTTCAATCTCTTCTCAGCTACCATCATGATTATGGGGAGTAGGCCTTCCCCTACAAAGGCTGTAGAGAAAGCACTGTACAGTGGACAGAGGACTGGACTTGGGAGGAATGAAGGATGGAAACAAGCATTTATACAGCACCGACTGTGTGCCAGGCCCACTGTGCTAAGCACTTTCACAAATATCCTCTCATTGTACACTTGAGAAAATAGAGGTAAACAGATTAAGTGACTTATCCAGGATCACAGAGCTAGTGTCTGAGGCTGGATTGGAACTCAGGTTTACTGACTCCAAGCCTGGCACTCTATGCACTGCATCACCTGGCTGCCTTGGTGTCAGGCATGGCCTAGGTTACAATCCCACCTCTGATACCTGTTATGTGAACACAGGAAAGCCTCTCTGAGTATCCCTGTCCTCTTATGTAAGACAGAGGTAATCATTCCTATGGTATCTTGTATTTCAATGTCCAGCTTCACAAAGAAGGCCCCTTGAAGCCTTCGTGGGCCAGTCCCCAGCTCACCTTTTCAAAGGGCCAGATTGAGTCAATATGGGGCTTGATGTGGCCCTCCCTGTAGAGGGCCATCAGCTCTGAGTATCCCTGCCCTCTTATGTAAAAATTCCTATGGTACCTTCTATTTCAATGTCCAGCTTTACAAAGGAGGCCCCTTGAGGCCTGCTTGGGTCAGTCTCCAGCTCACCTTTTCAAAAGGCCAGACTGAGTCAATATGGGGTTTGATGTGGCCCTCCTTGTATAGGGCCAACAGCTGCAGCACCACCCTCTTGACCAGCTCCACCTCATTGTCCAGGTAGCTGAGGTTGAAGCCACAAATGCCCCGATTTGCCTGAAGCAGCTGCAAGGCAGTCACGCTGAACTGATTCCACCAGGTTTTAGCCACTGCCATAAGGTTCCGTTTTGGGCCAGTCACTAAGTTGGACGCCCCTGTGGAAAACAGGAGACAGGACACATTCATCAAAAACCACCCACAACCACTACTGGTGGAGGAAGGAATCGAGTCTCACTGGCGAAACAGAGCTGTCTCTCAAACAATCTCCACCAGGGCAGGAAGCAGCAACTCAGAAAATTCCAAACCAGTGCCTCATCCCAAAGCATTTTCCAAATAGTTTTAGAATGTACCAATTTGCTTTGATGCAATAGACTGATTTTTCTATTTGTGTTTGGCTCAGGCAAATTTTCAAAAATAAAAACATACAAACATACACACAAACATATAAACACACAAAATATATCCATACATGCATGTGCACATGCATGTACATACATATTATATAGAATATACTTTGAATATGTAAAAAATTTGGTGTGCATATTTAGTATAGATTTAATATTACATTGTATATTAAATATGCATATCCTTTAGAGGCAGCAGCAGAGTATAGTGGCCTTGGCCTTGGAGTTAGGAGAACTTCAGTTCAATTGTTGCTTCTGACACATTCTGGCTGTGGGACCTTGTTCAAGTCATTTAACCATCAGAACCCCACAGTATATTCCTTTAAGTTTCTAAGTTGAAAAGCAGTATTGATTTGCATTAATAAGAATTTCCTCACTGGGTGTTCTCTAAAACTACAGGTCTGTGAAAAATTAAATGTATTAAATTTAAATATATTTATTTATGTATGTATATTAAACGCATACACAAGGGGGCCAGTAGGTCGCACCATAGTGCACAGAGTGCCCGCTGGAATCAGGAAGACCCATCTTCCTGAGATCAGATCTGACCTCAGATCTCAGATACTTACTAGATGTGTGACCATGGGCAAGTTACTTAACCCTGTTTGCCTCAGTTACCTCATCTGTCAAATGAGCTGGAGAAGGAAATGGCAAATCACTCCAGTATCTTTGCCAAGAAAATCCCAAATGCAGTCATGAAGTATTGGACACAACTGAAAATGACTGAATACCTGATACCTGTATTTATGTGTATACACACATACACACACACAAATTGTATATTCATGGAGAGAGACACAAGACAAATGGCACAGTAGAGAGAAGACCAGCCTTGGAGCCAAGAAACCTAGACTCAAGTTCTATCTCTGACATATGGTAGCTAGGGTGACCCGGAGTAAGTCATTTCAGCATATAACGGACAACTCCAAGACAGTAAGTTATAGACAAGTTCTGGTTCTGCATCAGTTTAAAATAAATCAATAAAAACGTACTTCAATTAATCCTTAAGAAGGTTAACACCATGCCAAACAATAGGTTGACAAGCATTTACCTACTATGTGCCTGACACTGCAGATACCCCAATTCAACCCCTTTCCCTCAGTGTTTTCCCCTACCCCCAAAGCAACTCACCATATGTGACAACTTTACCCATTGGTTTCAGAAGGTTGTAAGCTTTGTAGGTATCTGCTCCACCCAGTGGATCCAGGACAATGTCCACTCCTGTAGGGAAGGTCACAGGAAGTCAGCAGGGATGGAGATGGGAAAATGGAGCCCCCTTCAATGATACACACACATGCTTCTCAGGACGTGCTCACCTTTGGGAGAGATCTTTTTGACTTCATCCACATAGTTGGATGTGTGGTAGTCAATTGGGTGGCTGACTCCCTTCTCCTTCAGCACCTCATGCTTGCTGGCTGAAGCTGTCCCAAACACAGTCACGTTCTCCACTGTCCGGCACAGCTGGATGGCTGCCAAGCCTACCCCTCCTAGAGCCAAGGGACATAGAGGACATATAGGAGGCCAAGTCTTCTGGTAGGCCCTCATGCACCTCACCTCCCATTCCACTTCCACACTCACATTCCATACCCAGATTTTCATAGCTAAGGGGCAGGACCAAGTTGCTATGGAAAACACACTGCCAAACCCAACCTGGAGCCTGGATGTTG
The DNA here is from genome assembly GCF_011100635.1 of Trichosurus vulpecula. Lineage (NCBI taxonomy): Eukaryota > Metazoa > Chordata > Mammalia > Diprotodontia > Phalangeridae > Trichosurus > Trichosurus vulpecula. Next base: position 181,508,295 of record NC_050576.1, on the reverse strand, counting down.
TCAAGGCAACAGCATTGCAGAGGCCTCTGGGAGGATCCTGGGCAGTACCGGCCAAGGTCTCCCTGGTGTTGCCATGGCAACAGCCAGCCTGGTGGTTGGGGGAGGGGCCAGGGGTAGGGGTGGAGAGTGGGACAGGCAGACAGAGAAGGAGAGTCTGGCATTACCTGCGGCCATGTGCACCAGAACACTTTGGTCAGGACGGAGATTGCCACAGTCGAAAAGGACCATGTAGGCAGTGATGTAATTGACCGGCAAGGCAGCTGCCTCCTCAAAGGACATAGCTTCTGGCATTGGGAATGTGTGGACAGCTGGTACAGTCACCTCCTCCTGCCACATCCCAGCATGCACCAGCACCATCACCCGGTCACCTACCTTGGGGAGAAGAGGACTTTTTTTATTCAACAAAGAAATCATAGGATATCAGAGCTGAGAGGAACCTGACTCAGATCATCTGGTGCAGGGGGTCTTCACCTTTTTTGTGTCATGGACCCATCTAACAGTCTGAGCAAGCCTTTGGGTCCCTTCTCAGAAAAAATGTTCTTTTAAATGCATAAAATAAAATACAAAGGATTATAAGAGATATGAGTTATACTGAAATCCAGTGATCAAAACCGTTTTTAAAACAAGTCCATGGACCCCAGGTTAAGAACCCCTGATCTAGTACAGCCTGCTTGTTTTATGCAGAAAGAAACTTAAGCCCAGAGAAGAAAGCGATTTACCTAAGGTCACACAGCTAATAAGTGGAGGAGGTGGGACTCAGACCCACGCTTTCTAATTCCCAGGTCATGTTCTCTTATTTATTTAACGATTGTTCAAGGCTGCTCTGCACTGCCAGGGGAGGGGCCAGAATGCACAGATGAATAAAACCATCCCTTCTCTTAAGCTTAAGTGGAAGAGGGGAGACAAAGCATGTACAAGAATAAACTCTAATGGGAATTCAAAGAAGGCAGAGCTCCAACTTTAGAGGGTGAGATGGGAAGATATTCTGGAAAAGGGAGCATTTACATTGAGTCCTGAAGGATGGGACAGAATACAAGGTATTCCAAAAGTTTTAGCACAGTTTAGCTCAAACAGCTTTAAACCACTTAAGACTTCTGGAACACCCTATATACACAGAGAGGTAACTGGGTACTCGGACAGACCTCTCCTCCATCCCTCCATTCCAAGATGGAGAAATACTCTCCTTCTACCCCTAACACACACAGCACAAAATACACAATGACTAGAGTGAAAGCAGAACAGACTATTATTTGGTCTTCTCCTCCAGCTCAGCAGCATTTTTTTGGGGGGGATCCTCTCTGAGGTGGGGGTGGAAGGTTTATTCTTCCTCCATGGGGAACACAGAGATGTGCATGGGGGTGAGATCCCTGGACAATCAGGGTCTGTCTCAGCCTTTGCCAAGAATGATGGGACTCCCGCATGGTAATGAGAAGCAACCTGTTAGCTGGGAAGGGGGAGGGCGAACAGATAACCCACACATAACCCCCTTTCCACCAAAAAGTCTACTATCCCCAAGGCCTACATTCTTTACGTTGTAGGAAGACTAAAACATGAAAACTGAAATAATAAATCCCTTTCTCTTGAACCCCACTCCCCAGAGTCCAGGGCAGGAGCCTTAGACTGAGTATAACATGGAGTCAAGGAAGGAAAACAGGAGGAAAATACTGTTCTCTAGGAAATGGGGATGGGGGTGGGGTTAGAAGAACCCTTTGATTTAACAGGATCATAGATTTAGAGCTGTAAGCTGTTAGGGACCAACTTCCCCACATTTTAGAAATGAAGAAATTGAGGCTCTTAATTAACTTGCCCACGGACATACAGCTAGTATGCATCAGAAACAGGATTTGAACTTGGATGTTTTGAACTCCCAAGCCTCCTTTCCCCACTCCAACAATCCATTTACAGGACCTTCCTGTACAGGGCCCTGGATGTGCCCTGTATAATGGTTCTACATGGCCCATATCCCTTGACCTCAGCGTTGAGGTCAATTCAAAGCCCAATTCTAGACCCTCACTTCAGATTCTTCCTTGCGACAGGATATCCGTGGGAAGGCCTGTGTATGTTGGTTTGGGGAGATACAGAGAATGGCTTTTAACAGTTTACAGGAACATGTGGCTGGTCACCACCTCCAAATCCCTCATGTACCCTCCCCCATCTCTTAAGGTCAGCTTCCTAACCAAAATGGTAGAAAGGCCTGATACTGATTTGAGATTAATAGACAGTAAGAAGGAAAGTATTGTTATTTGTGTGGGTCAGGGACCACTACTCACTTTAAAAATAGACAGAGACCATTCTTGAGAAAAGACAAAAAGGAGTTTATTACTTTCTCATGAGAAAGGACACACACCAGCGTTGCCTAAAATGATGCCAGTATATGTATGTGTGTGCACACTGCTCAAAGCATGTTATATAGACCCCAACTCAGAGTTCCCCCAACTCCTACTGGCTCCTCTTCCTATTAATTGGGTTTGGAGCTCACCTTCTAAACACATAATCTTTTCCAGCAATAGAGAACAAAAAACAAAAAGAAACAGGTGTGAGACCAAGGGCTAGTAATTCAGCAAGAGGAGTAGTAGTTAGATAAAACAGGACCTTGAATTTCTTATCTCTACTTTCTCCGCATAGCAGTTACTAAAAATATAGGAGGTGTGACCGGGGGAGGGGGGGTTGTGATGGTAGGAGAGGTAAGGTCTTTTCCCATGCTAAAGGGGGGGGCCTTCACTATTTCAGTATTCTATTCAATACCATACTGAGGAGGCTTCACTATTTCAGCATTCCAACTCAATCTTCCTCTTCAACCTTCTGAAGACCCCTCACACCATTACTGATACATCTGAATTCTTCCCCTTAACTATCACCCCTTTAAGTAAATATGGGAAGGATTGATGAGAAGCACTGACAAATCTAAGGGGCAGCCCCTTTATAAATACTGATATCAGAGGCCCAAAAGAAACAATAATGTAATTGTCCCTTTAAGATTCAAAAAGTCTTTTCCTATATAGCTGTCTGGCAGGGAAACATCGTCAATTGAAGTCCTCTGGTCCTTGGTATTTGTTCCAGCCATCTCCAGCACAGCATCTCAGCATCTTCTTCTTGACTTCTTGTAGGAACTAGCTTTCTGTCCTTTCTCCTACAAAGTGACCTTAGCACAATTTTAAAGACTTTCTTTTTTTTTTAACATTTATTTTATTTTATTTTTTGCTTTTTTTGGGGGGGGGCAGGGCAATTGGGGTTAAGTGACTTGCCCAAGGTCACACAGCTAGTACATGTGTCAAGTGTCTGAGGCCGAATTTGAATTCAGGTCCACCTGACTCCAAGGCCTTTGCTCTACTCACTGCGCCACCTAGCTGGCCCCAGACCTTAGCACAATTTTAAACTACCCTTTCTAATCCTCATAACCCTGATTGTTTTTACAAACTCAAAATTGGAACCATGGCCAATTGTCATGTTAAGAAATTCACATCAGAACCCAGTGTCTTACACTTTACATTAATCCATTATTAATTTCCTTACCAGGAGGCTGAAATTTCACTTAAGGAATAATAATAACAGACTCTAGTACTACATAAATATATCAATTTTTAACACAGTACATATAAAACTTAAACTTTTAGCCATACCATGTTTCTTTTGATGGCATTTACAAAATAAACCACAAGCCATTCTTCTTTTTTAGCATTATTAATTGTAACGAAACTTTAGACAAGCATATTAATCAAATAACAAAATAACATTCTTACAAGCCCTTGACCTAATTGTCTCCATACCATTACCAAGAATTAAAGGACCCTAACTCATACAGGAACACACACAGGAACACTAGTTCCAGTCCTACAGTAACCTAAGACATTCCAGCCAATTATAGAAATTTCCCACCAAAGGATTAGAGACTTATCAGTTATTAGTCCCATTAGGTCTTTGAATAGCAAATTCCAATAATCAGTTTAAGATATGACTATAGTCTCACATTGCTTAAGGAACATATCCAAAGCAAGCCCTAACTCGCATGCATTTCCACCCTTGTTTGTAGAGGACCAGCTCTGAGAAAGCCCATTCTGGGATATAGATACAGGCCAGGTTTTCCCTGAGGCCTGTTCTTGCCCTTGGGCTGATAACTCGGCATGTGGGCTCCAAACCCCACCCCCTCAGTGCTGCTCAGGATGAAGGCTCTTCAAGCCTCCTTGGTACACACGTGCTCTCTCCAATACCCCCATGGCACACACGTGCTAAACACCACACGTGGACTATTAACACAATATTGTTATGGCAAAAGGGGAACAAAAACATGAGGAAGTCATGCAAAGGGGAACTATGCATGAGGAAGTCATGCTATATATAACAAATGCTATATAACAAATGCCTCGCACGTGAATTTGTTGATCTGCTTGACTAAAAAGGCATATGAGCCCTGTCCCTCTGCATAATGAACAGAGCTGTTCTTTACTCTTCCGCCTGGCCCATGTAATCTTTTCATTCTCCATGGCATTTGGCCATCTCCGGCCATTTTGGCACCACCGCCGCTGGCGGCACTTGTTCATAAGGCCTTACTGAGTTGGTGCAAAAGTCCTTAAAGTAACAAAAATTCCAGAGTATCATCAAGAAATTAAATCCCTAGTTATCACAGAATCCCTAAATATCTCATAGAATCCTTTTAAACAAAGGGAACATCTTCAGGTGAATCTTAAGTGGTTTGCATAAATTTCTGTACATGTTCTAGTCTAGATAAAAATATTGTTAGATTTCCCAGTAAGATAACACAAAAGAGCTCATATCTTATACTGAATACTTGCTTTGATCATAGAAACTTACTATAGAAGGAAAAAGAGCAGGGACATGTGACATACCAAATATGATAGGATTAAACATCTTTGTTTAAATTCAGATAGAGTCACTAATCATGCAGTATCTGTTTCTCCTCATAGCCAGACTCAGGAGTAGTAAGGTGGGAAACATTCCTTTCCAAAGGAACACAACCAGAAGGATCCCATCCTAGACTGAGGCTAAGATTGTCCTCTTGACTTCTTTCCAAATGCAGGCCTCCATTTGTTAACAGTACAGGATCACATTCCCTCTGAGTAGCTTATCTTGTGGCATTTTTTCTCAGACACTGATTTAATGCAGACAACTACACCCAAATTCAAACTCAAAACCAATTACTTATGGTCCCTAAGCGCCCTTTACCTTAAACAGCAAGTCTCACTAATCACAGCTTAGAGCCAGCTACAGTTGCTTTTACTTCCATGGAGTTGCAATAAGCAATAAAGATTTACTAGGACTCACATATATAAGAGATTCCATTAGACATCTTTCCCTTCTTAAATTAAACTTGCCTGGTGTAAAAGCCGCTTGTTAGAATCATTTATATTACTGTACATAAACTTGCAACTTCTCAGAATCTAATTCATTGTTTAAGACTACATAAATCAAACAAGTTCTTTTCCTGGGGCTGATGACCTACCCATGCAGTTTCCAGGGGCCTTGGCAATTTTTCAAGATAAGGAGAATTAACATGGACCCAGGAAGGGGACAATACTGGTATTCTTTGCCTGCTGACTCCCATGCATACAGGAAGACTGTTCTGAAAGGGCAGAACCAATTCGATACGGCTTTACACAATTCCCCTCTTTCCACACAGAGCAATCAATTAACCATTTTTGGTTTTAGCATTAAAACAATAATCAACAAAATAACCAAACTGCTCCTAACTGCAATAAAAACAATAAATTTCAATGACATCAAATACATTTCTAGATCATTAAAAATAATAATTATTATTTATAAAAGGATGGGCTGTCTTACCCTAAGTATAAACACTGACTGGCAGGCTTCTCTACCTTTGCCCTCTTCCTCCACTTCCTACTTTCTTCTACCAGAATGGCACTAGCTGCCACTGCCTGTACACATTCTGGCCAGTCCCATGTGACACTGAGTCTAATACTGTGGGGAGGAACACCACTGGTTTACATCACTCCCCCCGCCCCCATTCCTTTTTAATTTTCATCCTTTTGTCAGGTGGGGGAAAAGAAATCTTTCTAATCTGATCTGGGATGAGATGGGTTAATAGAAAAACCTTGGGCCTGTTTGCTATCCTTTGCTGTTTCTCTGAGCATACTTATTCAAGGTTGATCCAAAGCCACAACAAACCAAGAAATGAAACTTAAATAAAAAAATTCACATCAGGTTTGGACATAATTGACATCAATATCAAATTGCTGCAACAGATTAGCTTACAAACAGAAATTTAGTAGGTCTTCTAAAAATCATGCAAAGGATTTTACAAAACATTTCTTCATAAAAATATTTTCCTTTCTCAGAAACAGCTTACAATTTATCCTGATATTATTAATTCCTAAGTACTAAACAATTCTTAAATTTGATCACTAAACCTTTTCCACATAATTGAGAAGAAAAAAAAAGAAAACTAAATATACTTTTGTAAATACTTGATTTAGGCAATAACCCTAATAGCTTAGTTAACAATCTCACAAATTTCCTAAATGATAGCAAAACAATTTTAACTGAAAATTCCTTTAAATAAAGACAAAATTTGCTAATTTATGATTTCTTAAATTACAATACTTCAAATATTATAATACATGGTCAAATAGAATGACTTAAAAGTTTCCTAACTCATTCACCATGTTTTGTACGGTATAATTCCTAACCTAACAACATTTAGATTATAAGAGAAATTGCTTTTCTGACAGCACAGACGACACAGTTGTTTACCAAGTTATGCAATAAAGGAAAATTTTAGAAGTACAACAATACCATAAACAATTTTTATCTATTTAAACTTTAAAACCAAAACCATTAATTACCAATCTGGGTTGAATGTATTTCCAGATTCATCTCATCACCACTGACAAATTTCACAGCTAAGAAAATCCACATAAAGATAATGAACATGAGGCCATTATATTCAACTTAAAACAGTCCACATTCAGATAGCATTTGTTTTATGCCAAGCATTGTGCCAAGCACCTTTACAATCATGTGATCTTTGTAATATCCCTGGGAATGAATTCCACCACCATCCCCTTACTGAACAGTAAACTAAAGTAAATAGAACTTTCTTGGGGCTATATAGTTAATAAATTTCGCAATGCCAAATAACGATATGTACTTTTAAAATTATACAAATGTACATTTTGTGCAGTTATAAAGGGACTTTAATCAAAGTCTACCAGAAAGGATGAGTAAACTTGAGAAAGCTTAAGCATGTAGGAGAAAGAAGCATGTGTAGAAAGTTTAAGGAAGATACAATTTATTTGCACAGTGTGAATATTGGTATTGAAAGTAAAAAGGTTTGGAAACTCTTGAAAAGTTGTTGGAAAATATTCTTTTCCTCCCTCCCACATTCCAACTTTGGCCAAGTTGTGGAATGTAGATAGAGAGAAAGATAAAGGGGAAAGGGGGGCGAATCTTTTCCCCTCAGATCAAAGGGAGGCAAGTCTAAATAAGTCTTTAACCATTCCTGCCTCACCTAAAAGAGAAAATTTTTGTGTAATAAGACCCAACTGGGAAAAAAAAATTGAATTCATTCTGGTCGTATTTAAAAATATGAAAAGTGTGATGTGTCACTCCTAATTTAGTGCTAAGATAGGTTAGAATTTATTTTACTATTTGGCATTAAAGTGAGATTAGTAAACAAAAGTCTTAAGCAGGCAGCTTAGAGTGAAAGGCTGATAGCCTAATTTAAAAACCAATCGATAAAGTATTGGAGAGATAAAAGGAATTATGTCACCCACCTTTCGGGGCAGATCCGTGGGTGGGTTCTATCAAATCTAATATGGATATGGCTATGGTAAGATATTGGTTACCGTGAATATTACTTATTACTGTTCAATTAATTATCAACTCCTCTGCCTGCAGAGAATACTGACTATACCTTGTCAGCAATGATTCAAATTCCTTAGGCTTCCTTTTACCTGGGTCAAAAGAAGTAGTTAGAATACTGGCCCATCACATTTTAAACTGACCTGATTGTAATAGGTGATTCCAAACTGTGAAATTTCCCAAGAAAAATGTGAATGTGAATGGGTAACTGAAATACTGAAGAAATATATGAATTTGTGGATAATGTTCCTTTATGAAGGGCCGTGGGTATTGAACTTAGAAATGTACTCTTCAATTTGCCTTTCCCCCATCATAAAACAATAAAATACTTTTCTCTCTCCTTCTCTCTCCCGCCCCACCTGCTCCTCCAAACAGACTGGAGTCAGGGAGAGAAAGACAGAGATAGTGGACCTTACAGGGTGTCAGATTACACACTTGATCCACACAGATAGACCAGATACAGACAGAAAATGACACAGAGCTCAGAGAGAAGTTTTAGAAATCCTCTGCACAATTAAACATCGCCAGCAATTTAATTTTCTCTTGTCTTTCCCTTTCTACTTTGGTAACTCCCAATTAGCTAGTCTATCCCCTAGTGGGTTGTTGCCACCCATCCCTGGGTTGAGGCTCACAAGATCTCCCTCACCCCAAAGGGGGGGGGGGCTCACCCCATCTTGCCTAGAGGAGTGGGCTAAGGCTCACAAGATCTGGCTCCCCTTCCCAAAAAGGGGGGGAGGCTCACCTGATCTTGCCCTAACCCCAGGTCACCCAGGAATTGCTCACCAGTCTTGTCCTCTAAAGGACTCACAGATCACTTACCTGGATTGTGCTTGGGGTGGACTTCCCTAGTACTATCAGGAGATCCATTCCACTTTCCTTTTTGCCTCCCAAGAAAGTCTCTCTTCTGGTCCTTATCTAATCAGGAGGGAGGTTTTCACAAACCAAAGCCCTGAGCTACCAGCAATCCCCATAGGGCGCCTGCTCTGGGATTCTGTATGCAAAGACCCCCTCCCAAAAAGAGGCTTCCTCACCAATGCACCAAAACCGTGTGGTCAGAGACCACTACTCACATTAAAAATAGAGAGAGAAACTGTTCTTGAGAAAAGGCAAAAAGGAGTTCATTACTTTCTCATGAGAAAGGACACACACCAGTGCTGCCTAAAATGATGTCAGTATACCTATGTGTATGCACACTGCTCAAAGCATGTTATATAGACCCTAACTCAGAGTTCCCCCAACTCCTACTGGCTCCTCTTCCCATTAATTGGCTTTGGCGCTCACATTCTAAACACAGAATCTTTTTCCTAGCAACAGAGAACAAAGAACAGAAAGAAACAGGTGTGAGACCAAGGGCTAGTAGTTCAGCAAGAAGGGAGTAGTAGATAAAACAGGATCTTGAATTTATCTCTACTTTCTCAGCAGAGCAGTTTTTAAAATATAGGAGGGGTGCAGGGGGGTAGTGGATGGTAGGAGAGGTAAGGTCTTTTCCCATGCTGAAGGTGTGGGGGCTTCACTATTTCAGTATGCTATTCAATGCCACACTGAGGGGGCTTCACTATTTCAGCATTCCATTCATTTCAATGGAGTTTTAGCTAGACGTTTATCAGCAGCCCTCTTCTCCTATGCCTTTGGGGACTCTGTTCCAGGGACAGGAGTGGGAAAGGTCTCTACTAAAAGGATCTTTTGTGTCGCTGATTTATGCCCTCTGCGCACACTTTTCTCTAAAACTTTATTTTAATTTGTTTTCCTAAATGAAATCAAAGGCTGTGCCTGAGATTAATGATAAATTAAAACAGGATGCTGTGACTGTGGAGCAGGGACAACCTGCTCCTTAGTGCCAACCCCACCCCCAAAGCTCTGAAAAGCCGAGAGAGCCAGGGTCCCTGTGGGGGGCTGCTTTGTCTGATCTCTCCCTGGGAGGGTGCTCAGAGGTTTCTGGCCAGCAGCAGCAGCTGAGTGAGCCAGGCCAGTTGTGTGAGTCACGGGCAGGAGAGACAGCAGGATGGTCACAGAGGAAAAAGCCTCTCTGAATGCCCCCTCCCGCCTTCGATGCCTCCTCCCTAGATTCACCCGCCCCTCTTCAAATCCCAAGCTAGTTACTCGGCAGAAAACGCCCCTAGTAACGGGGGAGGAAAAGGGGAGGTAACTCGTAGGGTAAGAGTTCCAACCGTCTCTCTTGTAGAGGGTGGGCGTGTCCCTCCCTTAACTCAGGGTTAGGGAGAGGTAGTCCCCTCCCTCCGCCCCCGCCAGCCACCGAGGTGCATGTGACTCTGGCCCTGGCTCCCCCTTCTGCACCCCCAAACCCAATGGTTTTTAACCAACGTTGATCCACACCTCACCCCTTTGCCCTCACAGAGAACGGGTGCTATAAACCTTGCCTACAGCCCAGGCCCAACTGTTTGTTGAAAAGGGGGGCGCATTCAGGAGATTGGGGGGCTAATCTTCTTTGGGGGGGGGGCTGGCTGTGCAGCTCACCTCCGCATGCGCAAGGCCACCCTATTGTTTTTCAGTCACTGACGAAGGGCGGCGGCTGCAACTGGACTGACATATGAGGTGGAGTCTCCCTCCCAACAATCACCCCAAAATTCCTTATCCGCACGGACTAATAAGAGCCCGAAGACGGGGAGGGCTCATCTGCAAGTCCTACACTGTTCACTTCCCCAAACACACCCCCACACCCAGCTCGCAGTCAGTTTCCCCTGTGCCACACCCCCGGTCCCATCCACTCGCCCATCATGCCTGTAACCCCCACACCTCCTTCCAGACCCCCAGAGCCCGCTCACCTGGCGCTCGCTGACTTCCCTCTCCCACCGCAATCACAACGCCTGCACCCTCCATCCCGGGGGTGCAGGGCAACGCCGGCAGGCGATCGTATAACCCCCTGGCGAATCATGAGGTCAGCAAAATTGAGGCCGCAGGCTCGGACCCGAATGGTCAGCTGTCCGGGGCCCGGGGCGGGAGGGGCAGCCGGTCGGCTCTGTAGCTTCACTTTGTCATAGCCGCCAAAGCCTGTGAGCACCAGGCAGCGCAGCGGGGGCCGCTCGGGGGAACCTCGTCCTTGGGTCGCCTCCGACGGTTGCGGAGCGGCAGGCTCCTCCGACTTTTGGGGCTGCGGAGGGGCATCGCCCCCTTCTCCGGCCGCGGCCGTCGCTGCAACGGCCACCTCCGCTGCCGTCCCCCTCTGCCGACATGGCTCTCTCCTGCTCCGTCCGTTCGCCGCCGGGTCCCAGCTGCACAGTTATGGGGAACGAGCTCCGGGAGCTGAGGAAAGGGAGGCTAAGGGCGTGGGGCGGGGGCCGAAGAGGCGAAGAATCGCGCGGCGCGGGGCGGAGCCCGGGAGGCTGAGTTGAAGGCAAGCTCTGAGGGGGCTCGACCCTAGTCAATTTCTAAGTATCGGTCCGGCCTCGGCGCCAGCCCCGGCCAGAACTAAACGTTCCCTGCACTCGGAGCAGTTACGTTCTAACAGCGCTAACGTTCTACTGCAGATTTCTTGTGGGAGAGACAAGGCAGGGCATTGTTAGCGTCTTTCAGGGAAGCTGAGGGTGCTAGACAGCTAGCTGAGAACCTATGTGTGTTAGTAATATTGTAACAATTAAGAATCTAAAGTGTCATTGTCAGCAATAACGTAACAAATCTATCCCCAAACATTTGTTAAGTGTTTTTATGTACCCGGCGCTGGGGAAAAAAACTACGAAGAATGAAGCAATCTCTACCCTACATTCTCATAGCATTTTAGGATTTTCCTTTAAAACAGGGGTTTTCTTTAAACGGGTTCTTTATAACGATAATCAGCTGGGAAAGACTGCCCCCAAGATAGTTCCCAGGGGACCCACGATGAAAACTGCTATCCGCCTCCAGAGACAGAGATGAACTCTGAATGTAGATTGAAGCATAAATTTATTTTATTTTTCTTGTGTTGTGTTGTGTGTGTGTGTGTGTGTGTGTGTGTGTTTTCTTCTGCAACATGGCTAATATGGAAATCTGCTTTGTATGATTTCACATGTATAATCGATATCATGCTGCTTGTCTTCTCAAAAGGGTGAGGGGGTAGGGCGGGGGAGAATATGAACTGAACATTTTTAAAAAATGAATACTTAATTTTTTACATATAATTGGGAAATATTAACAAAATAAATATAAATATTTTAAGAAAAAAAGGTTCTTTACTGTTTTTGTGTCATGGAGCACTTTGTCAGTTTGGTGATGCCCATGAGCTTTTCTTCCAATAACATATTTAAATGCGTAAAATAAAAATACATATGGATTACAATGTATATTGAAATAGTTATCTAAACATATTTAAAAAAAAAACCAAGTTCCTGGGCCCCAAATTGATAACCTTATGCTTCAAAAGGACCCTACTTTCTTTCAAAGGTCACTTTCTACCAGAGGCCTTTCTCATCCTACCAGCTGTTAGTGGTTAGTGCCTGCCCCCAAATTACCTTGACATGATAATGAATGCATTTTGTATTTTCTTAATTGTGTATTTGTTGTTCCCAGCCCCAACTTGAACTTGAGGGCATTCACTTTTTCATTTAGGTATTGTATCTATAGTGCCTCGAATAGGATCTGGTTTAAGAGTAGGTACTTAATAATGCTTGCTGATGATTGCATAGATAATTTTAGGCCTCTTTAGGGGCCTGAAAGGATTTGCCTAATCCTGCTAAGGGTAACATGAAGGAAGAAAATCCTACAGGGTTGGGGAACCAGCAGTCTGGACATATGTGGCCCTCTAGGTCTCAAGGTGCAGCCCTTTGACTGAATCCAGAGTTTATAAAATAAATCCCTTTAATAAAAAGATTTGTTCTGTAAAACTTGGACTCAGTGAAAAGGCCACACCCAAGGACCTAGAAGGCCACATGTGGCCTCCAGGCAAAGGTTCCCCACCCTGTAGGCCCTAGAACTGACCCAAGCCTTCCCTACCTGGAGCCTTAACCCAGCAAAGATGTGATGGATTTTGTTTTTTATCTTTCTCCACGGGTAGAGTCCAGGCACAATTTAGTTTGATCTAGAAGAAAAACTATCGGGCTGCTAGTGAGGTAATAAAATATAGGGCTGCATAGGGCAAAGGGAAGCAGCTGCATAGTTATATGACCTTAGACCAGGCCTATACAACCTGTGGCCTGCCCTTTTGGGCAGTTGGGGAAAATTCATAGAGGAAGGCACCTTCTACACTTGTTTGAGGGCCACCCAAAATCCTTTGTGTGTGCCACAGGAGGCCTTAGGGCCACAGGTTGTGCAGGCCTGCTTTAGACAGATAAGTTTTCTTCCTCTCTCTTCGATTTGATTTTCTTGTCTCCAAATTGGAGATTAATTCATTATGCATTCATTAACTCAACAAGCTTGTATTACATAACAAAGATAAAAAGGCCAGTCTCTGCAGTCCAACAGTTTTACTTTATTGGAGAGAATCAATATGTATACAGATTAGTTTTTTTTATTTATAAAAAGTGTATGTGTATACATATATATATATATATATATATACATGCTATGTATATGTTGTATATATCATGAAGAAATTGGGGCGAGGCACTGTAGGGGGTAGCATGAGAGCTAGGCCCTGAAAAAAGCCAGAAATTATGAAAGGCAGAGGTGAGGTATGCTTCTACACATCATAAATAATATAAGCCCTATAAAGTTACTTTTCAGTAGTGAAAATAAGATCTGGAAGTGCTTTGGAAAAGTAAAATAATTCAAATCATCAGAATCATTAGTGTGAGAAAGGACCTTAGTAATAGATCACCTACTTGAATACCCTGTATTTTGCAGATGTGGAAATCGTGGCTCAGAGAGGTTAGGTGATTGTCCAAGGTCACACGCTAGTTAGTGACAGAGTCTGGGTTTTCTGACTTTCAGTTCAGTAGCAGTTCTAAGACCATACTGCTCTTGAAAATAATAAAAGTTTACTTGAATGTGGGGCTTCATGTTACTTTTCCTCACAGTCCTTAAGGTGGTCACTACACCAAGGGGTATATCACCTGTTTCACAAACGAGGCTAGGAGGCCAAAAAGGGTGAAAATGACTTGTTGAAATCTTGGTTTTATCGACTCCAAGCCCCTTCCTCTTTCCACTATGCCGCAGATGTCTCAGTAGGGTTACTCTTAGGCAAGCCGGTATTATAATTAGGCCCTGTTAAGGCCCAGGACAGGACTCCAAACCTAACCAGATGTGGGTCTGAATTCACCAGATGTTACACCAAACAGATTTCGTCTTCCTTCTCCTCTCCTCAAAATCACCACCAGAGGGCGCCAGCTCTCCAAAATTTTCCATCTGAGCCCGTTGCAGGGAACGCGTGCCCGAGCTCTTTCCGCTGCATCCCAGGCTCACGTGCAGTCACCACTACTCTCCCTATGACCCCACCTCCTGCCCCCACCACCAAGGAGTTGATCGTGATGTCACCACCGCCGCCCCCAAGGCGCCGCGGCTGTCAGTCACTGATCCTCAAAAGCCCGTCCCCCAACTCAGAGACAAGGGTACCCTTATTTTCTCTAGATCTCCTCCCGGCGAGAAGAATTGAGGACCGCCCCCCCTTGCCACCCCGGACCCCGGTGGGGTATTGTTGCATGCACACGTGGATGCACGCGTTTGGTTGGAGGAGGGTACTTAACCCGTGTAAGGCGCAGACCAGTGAGCTCACCCCCAGAAAACTTCACCGGGTCTCAGCGCCTATTCCCCAGGTACCACCCCACTCCTCGAGGACGAAGCTCCTTAATAAGTCCCACCCACCTGCCCGCAAATCTGCAGGCACCTCCTGCCCCTGGCCCCGCCTCGCCGATCCCAGCCCCTCCCCGTTGCGCTGGGGTAGGAGGCGGGCCGGGGGCGCGGTTCCCGGGCAGGGGGGCGGAGGCCGGGGAGGCGGGGGGTGGCTGCCCGGGCGGGGGCTCGGCGCGGGCCCGGGAGATGCCGGTGTCTACGGCGGCGGCCGGAGCGGCGGCTGCAGCGGCTGCAGCAGCGGCGGCGGCGGTGGCGGCGGCGGCTACGGGGCCCGGGCGGGGGGGCCCCGGCTGGCGCGTAGCTGAGACCATGGAGGGGCAGAGCGGCCGTTGCAAGATCGTGGTGGTGGGGGACGCAGAGTGCGGCAAGACGGCGCTGCTGCAGGTGTTCGCCAAGGACGCCTACCCCGGGGTGAGAGGCTGGGGACCCGGGGGATGCGCCCCCGGGAGGCGCGGAGCTAGGCGGCTGGGCACTGGGGGGCCGCGGGGTACGGAGGGGAAGTCTGCAAGCTGGAATGATCGGGGCTGGGGGCTTAGGCAGCGGAGTGGGGGCTGGGAGGACTAGGGCCGAGGGACAGGGCTTCGATCTTGAGGTTTGGGGTACCCGAGGGAAAGCCAGAGGAAGGCGATCTCTATCTGGGGAGCCAAAGAAGAGAAGAATGGGGGCTGCAGGAGGGGGGGACCATGGAGGGGCTCTCTGCTTCCTCCCTCCTAGTCAGTTTCTAGAGTCCTCCCAACCCTTCTGCCTTCCCCCAGCTTCCTCCCCCCCCCAAAATAAAATCCCAGGGCGATCCCGTGTCCAGGTCCTCCCTCGAGATGAGTAGAAGGGGAGGAAATCTGGCTCGAGTATGGTAGAGGAGAGGGAGAGAGGGGGAAAGGTCCTCAGCGTGACCCAGCGCCTTCTGTCCGCAGAGTTATGTCCCCACCGTGTTTGAGAACTACACAGCCAGCTTTGAGATCGACAAGCGCCGCATAGAGCTCAACATGTGGGACACTTCAGGTAACTCCCTCTCCTGTTATCTCTAAAGGACTGACACCTCTCCACAGCCCAGGCCTCCACTTTAGCGCCAGCTAGCTCAGATCCTGGGAGATCCCAAATGTTCACTGTTCACAGAACAGTTTCCATCCCCAAAGGACGTTCTCCCCATCTCGTGCCACACACACGCTCTCTCTCTCTCTCTCCCTCTCTCTCTCTCCCCCTCTCTCTCTCTCTCCCCCCCTTCACCCCCCTTCCCCCGCCACCCCCCACTCCTCTTTCCATTTATTCCCTTATAAAGCTTCAAGGTCTGGGGAAGAAGGTGTAAAGATGGAGTAGGATCTTGTCATGTCCAAAGAAGAAACTGAGTCATGAGGCATAGTGAGGAACCATTCCAGACTTAGGCTGAGCCCATGCCCAAGAAGATGCAAGATGTCTTGGGATAGGTGTCTGTGGAAATTAAGGGAAGGGAGTGATTTTTATTTTTGCAAGCTTGAAAATGTCTCTTAATTAGAGAGCTGGGGGTCAGGAGCTTGCCCAGATAGTCCAGAACGCTATCCTATAATAATTGAAAAGTTTTTACTAGAATCTAACTTCCTTACTTGCTCCCCTCCCACCCTCCCCCTACCCTCCAGGAACCGTGAAGGACAATTCAAGGGCTATTAGACATTATTACTTATTGATCTTTGGTATTTTCCCATCCTTTGTACTTGTATTGGAGTAGGGGACTGGGAAGAAAGGGAGGGGAGCCTCTTCTTTGGCCCTGACTCTTTTTCCTCTACTTTGGTCTCATTCCTCATTCCCTGGCTAACCAATCTTCCCCCACCCTACCTTCTAGGCCTTCTTCTACCAGCTCTGGACCCTTGTTTCCCTCTCTCCATAGGTCTCCTATTATGACAATGTCCGACCACTGGCCTACCCAGACTCTGACGCTGTCCTTATCTGCTTTGATATCAGCAGGCCAGAGACACTTGACAGTGTGCTCAAGAAGGTGGGAAACGGTTGTGGGAAAATCTAGGTTTCCTCCCTTAGGAAACCTGAGTATCCTGGCATCAGTTAGGATAGACCCCTGTACTCTGGGGAATAAAGAAAGTGATTTCTGGGTTGTCTAGCCTAGACAGCTGTGCTTCGGCGAGTCTCTATTCCTTCCCTAAAATTAATCCAGAGCGAGCATTTGGTTCTCCCCCAGCCTCCGCCTATTCTCTGTGGGAGTTTGGGAGCTCCCTGAGCTTAGGGGTGGGGGCCGGGGAAACCCTGCTCCCCAGCTGCCTTCTCCCCAGGACCTGATTTCCATGAGAAAAGTTTTCAGTGAATAGAGAGAAGTGGGCTCTTGGCCTTCTGGGTTCCTGGGAGGAGGCGGGGGCGGGGGTCTGAATTAGTCAGTTCCCAGGGAAAGTTTGGGAAAAAGGGAGTTCCTTAACCCTGGTGAGGTCAGCCCCTCCCCTGAGGGAAGGAGAGTGAGAAGCCCCAAGTTTTTAAGCTTTTCCCTCCATCCTGACTCCTCCATTCTCACACTCCACTTGAAGGTTCCCACGACTTGTGCTCCCACTACCTCTCTGCCTTCAAATACGGAATAGCACTTCTGAAGTCAGAGAGTGAATTCTTTCCTATGATAGGGGGAAGATCCTTCCCTGCGCCTCCCCTACCTTTCTCCACCAACAAACCTGTTCTTTACTCCACCAGTGGCAAGGGGAGACCCAGGAGTTCTGTCCCAATGCTAAGGTTGTTCTGGTCGGGTGTAAACTGGACATGAGGACAGACCTAGCGACACTGAGGGAACTCTCCAAACAGCGGCTCATCCCTGTCACTCATGAGCAGGTGGGGGCCCTAGCCCTTGCCCTCTGACCCAGTCCCAGCTTGGGCCCCCTAACCTCTGACCCAGCTTAACCTTTGATCCTGGGTCCAGCCTGTATCCTCACCTCTGACCCTTTGATTTTCTCTCCCAACTCTTCCCTGATCTGACCACTGTCTCATTCCCGAGTCCCCTCAGCATCTCTCTACCCCCACACCACACTGGTGCAATGTGCTGGGGAGTGGTGGTGTGTGTGTGTGTGGTGTGTGTGTGTGAGAACTCCTTCCTGTGGGATTGCTCCCCCATCCTATTATTACTTCCCTCTGTCCCAGGGCAGCGTCCTGGCCCGACAGGTGGGGGCTGTGTCTTACGTAGAGTGCTCATCCCGGTCATCTGAGCGCAGTGTCCGAGATGTCTTCCACGTGGCACTGTGGCCTCCCTTGGGTCGTGGCCACAGGCAGCTTCGTCGCAGCGATTCGAGGAGAGGCCTACAGAGGTCAACACAGAGGTCAGCACAGCTGCCTGGGAGGTCCGACAAGGGAGCTGAGGCAGAGATTCGCAAGGACCGAGCCAAGAGCTGCAGCGTCATGTGAGGAGATCAGATAGGGCAGCCCAGACACCCAGCTGAGCCTAAGGGGGAGTGCTGGGAGGGGGCGAAGCTCACCCATGACACCCCTAGGACTCACCCTGGCAATCTAGTTTAACCTGGCATAGGGACAGGGATGGGTGGGAGGGTGGGACCTTTATGTCCAACATCTTTACCTTCCTCCCTCTCTCTTACTTAGAGAACTCTGGGGAGGCTGGGAGGGTCCTTGATGATTCTATGACCTGGGCACATGCTACACAGAGCCCTAAGGGTGAGCCCAGAGGCATGTGTGTATGGGCACAGGCATGTCCACAGAACATATACATACATGACGTGAGGGAGATGAGGAGTGGCCAAATCCTTGGGTGAAGGTAACCTTCCTGCACCTCCCCCAATATTCATATCATGTCCCTGGTGGTCCCAAAGCCACCCTCACCTCCACCTGCCATCACCTCATCTGCTTCTGCTGCTGTTTTCTCTGACCCCCTAACTCCAGGCCACATGCACTTAATTCAGGACAAAGGATATGTCCCCATCCAGTTTCCTTCCCTGCTGCCTTCCTCCACCAGCAGGAGGCTAATACAACCCATGTCCATGGAAAGTGGCTGTACTTCAGTTCATTGCATTTCTAAAATCTACAGAAAGAAGCAAGAGGGATGGAAGTTAGACTGCAGTAGGGACTTGCTTTTGTTTGAGGCTACCACAAATGAGAAGCATCTCAGATAGAGGTTGAACAATGAAATTAGACCCCAGCTAGCACTTCCTAATATTTGAAGGTACCACAGAGAAGAGGAATCCTGGTTAAACAGTGAGGTCTGTATGGTAGAAATCAGAGAAAGATGAGAGTCTTAATAGTTCTGGGAGGTGTTGGAGATTTTAGGACATTAATATGTATTAGGCAAAAGTAGACTGCCCCTCCCCTCCCTCTGGCCCCCATCTATCACCTCTACAGGAAAGGATGTTCTCTGGGAAAAGTGGGTTGGGATTGCCTCTCTGGCACTTCCCTCTGTCTCGGAATGGGGGAAGAAAAATTTGGGCAAATGACCCCTTCCCCTGCTAAGAGCACATATAGCTGGGTCCCTCAGGATAACCACCTCTTCCAGGCAGCTGGGCCTGATTTCAGGTCATGTAGTCATGAACCTCAAACCCAACTAACTCTTCTTTGCTAACGCCAATTCAGGAGCCCCACTTGTCAAGGGGTGAGGGTATGCACCTCTCCCCAGAATCTTTGATGCTCATCCTCATGGTCTAGGATTCCCTCTCTCACTCAGCACCCAGGTTCCAAATTTCCCACCTTGAGCGGGTATCACAGACAGAAGAATAAAAAATCACTTACATTTCATTTCAGCATCCCAGATTCAGAGAATTAGGAAAACCTGTGATACCATTGGCTGATTTGGGGGATCTGGCCAGTGCTTCTCCCTGCCTCCCATTTCTGAGATCCCTTGAGTTAAGGGGCAACAGTTCTAAGGTCTGGGCTGGGCAAGGTTAAGTCAGTTCTAAGGTTCATAGGATAAAAGCATTTGAAACTAGAAAGACTTCATTCTATTCTCATTTTATAGATTTTGTAGCACAGTGCCTGACATATAGTAAACACTTAATAAATGCTTTACATAGCTGTCCTATGGACAACAAAAGCGTGACTCAAAGAGATTTTTCTCTTGCCCAGAGTCATCATAAGGTTGCAAGTTCTAGAGATGGGATTTGAATCCAGGTTTCTGTCCCCTAATCCAGTGCTTTTTTTTCTAATTCATCCCTATTAAGTTGGAGAGTCCTAGGGTAGAAGAGGGAAGCCAGGTGGAAGGGACTGTTTTTGTCAGACCCGGCAAAGTGATATCTTTGTGTGTTTTGTTAGGTGTTTGGTTGCACTCTGTCCACCTTTACTCCCTGGCCCTGGTGCCAAGGATAGCAACTAGCAAAGGGGGGGCAGGGAGAGAATGAGGTTGAACTTCTGGAAAATTCGAGGAGAATTTTCTCGTGACAAAAGAAATGGCAAATGGACGGAAGAATTGCTATATGCACTAAAAAGTCACAGCTGCACTGATGTTGGTTCCATTAATCCTCTTCTTGGGGGCATTAAGTCTCTCATTGTTTTGAGAGGGAAATTCCTTATTTCCAACCCCAGCTCTCAGCCCAGGCCTAGTTCCTATAACAGGGAAATGAGAGCAGGCCCCCATAGGGTTGGCTTTCTAAGCAGAGAGAATGGTCTCTCACCCAGAGATACCTCCCTCCCTCACCTACCCTCTCTCCCACCCTGGCATTCTCAGCCTCTTCCCACTCCCCCAGGAGAGGCCAGGGCCCCTAAACTTGCATGTACCCCACCCCCATCCTACTTCATAACCTATGCCCTCGTTGTTGGGATTTCTCCCTGGGAATCTGCTCTGAAATTTGTCATTAAATAATTCCCCCCACCCCATCCCAAAACAAAGAGAGGAAATTTCCAGTCATCTCTCGCTTACTCTCAGCACCTGCCTTCTGCATTAATGAAAAGCAAGCCCCCATAAACATAGACACTATGTGTGATCAAGTCAGATTCAGTGCAGAGAGGCTGCAAGAACTCAGGAGTCCAAAAGTGGGCAAGTGGCAAAAGGGGGTAAGCCTCTATCTCACTGCCCCCTCCAGTGTAGTTTGAAGGCCTTGGACTCTAGGCCTGGCTGCAAAGTTGCTGCCCAGGGTGTATGACCTTAAACTTTATCCACTGACCACCCTATGGACCATACCTTGTAAGAGGAAATACAGTTACCTGCTTTGTGGCTACAAAGGAAGAAATACAAGATTGGTTTTTACTGGCTGCTTTCCTCCCTCCTCATCCGCCTCTCCCTCTCCTGCTGCCCCACCCCGATAGTTTACATCCCGGAAAAAGCAAGCTCAAAATTTCAGTATCATCCTAAAAAAACATAATTAGGAAGATAAACCCGCTGAGGGGCAAAACACCAGCATTTAATGCATTTTCAATGCTTGCCATCCGGAAATGAATTTTGTATCCTCCTTTACACCTGGGATGCCTGATATGCTCTGAGGTTGAGGGTGAGAGGGCAGACAGATGGGAAAGGGGGTGGGGATAGTGTGTGAGAATAGGGGTGGGGGCAGTTCTCTCTTGCTACTCTGAACTGCTCTCCCCCACCCCAGACAGGGGGGGTGGGGAACCGTGTCACCTAGGATCAAGAGGAAGCACCAGGGGCTAGTTCAGCTGCTGCTTTCCCCACAAATTAGGCATCCTTGTGGAAACAATGTCGCCTCAGTTAATCATTTAATGAAATAAACAGCTATCAGACTCTGGAGAAGCTGCCACTGTTTCTGAACCTCTGAGACACTCACTTGCATTAGAAGAGAGGAAGGAAAATGGGGAGTAAGGGGAGGCTGGAGATTATTTGGGCAGAAGGCAGGCAGCCCTTGGGAAACTCCTCTGATAAAAAAGACTGATTCCTCAAAACCACCTACACAGAAATGCAGAGGAAATATTGTAATACTGACTTATTACTGAGCTAATGATGTGAAGGACTGACAAGAATTCTGACGGGAGAAGAATGAGAAGAGGCTTCCCAGAGAGGGCTGATGCCTTGTTCTCAGATCTGACCCAAGCGGTGGGGTTGAGGTTTGAAGGCCTTGCTACTTCCAAGGAACAAGGCCCAGGGCCCCCTCTTCCAGTCCCTGATTCCTGACACCAGACCATCTTTGTTACGTGGTGTTTCCCGTTGTCCTGTTGAGTACTTCCCCTGGTTGCCATGGTACCACACATTCAGCTTATTTTTCTAGTGGTCCAGGTCCAGGGTGGAAGGACTGATTGTATCAGAACTGCAGATTTAGAACCAACCAGAGGAGACCTCAGAAGTCATCCAGCCCAGTTTTGGGGACAAAACAATCCCAGAGGGAGGCAGGAAGGTTGGTCCAATGAAAAGAGCCTTTGCTCTGGAGTCTAAGGCCCTGGGTTCAAATCTCACCTCTGATGCTGACTACCTCTTCCACCTTAGGCAAGTCACTTAGCTTCCTGAACCTCACTTTCCTCAGCTGTGAAACGAGCTGTGAAATGAGGGGGGTGAATTAGATGGCCTTTGAGGTTCCTTCCAGTCCTAGATCTGTGCTCCTGTGAAAGTGAATAAGAGAGATGAGAAATACCTGCCCCTGAGGCCCCTGAGTCTCATGCCACAGGGCTGCTGCCCTTGTCTGGGGGTACATCTGTGGAAGTGGCATCAGGGCAGAATTTAGATGGGGAACTTGGAAAACCCTGTACTAGAAGCAGCTGTTGTGCAGTGGGTAGACACCGGGTCTGGAGTCCGAAAGTCCAGAGTTCAAATCCAGCCCTCAGACACTGGCTTGTGTGACCCTGGACAAATCATTTAACCTATTTGCCTCAGTTTCCTCAATTATAAAATGTGGCTAAAATAGTACTTAGCTTGCAGGGTTGTTGTGAGGATCAAAAGAGATTATATATTATATATACTTATGTGTATAGTATATATATATATATATATATATGCATGTGTGTGCGTGCGCTGTGCGTGTGTGGTGTATTTTTAAATGCTTAGCACAATGCCTGGTACACAACAGGTATTATAGAAATGCCTATAGAAATGGAGAAGGGACTGGCGGTTTCTTGTACCTGGTTCTGTTCTTGCTCCCCTTCTCCCATCCACTTGAGTTTTCTGAGTCCTCTTTCCTGTTCCCTATCCCCATGAGAGACCAGGCCCATGGTGGATGGGGAGTATGAAAGAGGGTGGGAGAAGTCTCCAAGAATGAAAGGGGATGGGGAAGCTCCTCTCCCCCAAAAAAACCCTGAGTTGTGAATTCTGAAATAACAGATGTCTGTTCACATATTAATGAAATTGGACAAATCATTGGCAAGTTTTCATCTCAGTGTCAGAATGAACCCAGAGGCCTTATGTTCTCACACATACATACACAGCCTCTCTCTATCTCTCTCCTGGCTCTCTCTCTCTCTCTGTCTCTCTCTCTCCCTCTGTCTCTCTTTCTCCCATCTCTCTCTCTCTCTCCTCTGCTCTCTTCCTCTGTCTCTCTCTGTCTCTCTCTATCTTTTCCTCAGTCTCTCTGCTATCTCTCTCCCCTCTCTCCTTTCCTCAGTCTCTCTCTCTCTCTTCCCCTCTCTCTCTTCCTCTGTCTCTCTCTCCCCTCTCTGTCTCTCTCTCCCCTCCTTCTCTGTCTCTCCTTCTCCTCTCTCTCTCTCTCTCTCTCTCTCTCTCTCTCTCTCTCTTCTCTCTCTCCCCTCTCTGTCTCTCTCCCCTGTCTCTCTTTTCCCCTCTGTCTGTCTCTCTCCCTCTGTCTGTCTTTCTCTTCTCTCTCTCTTCCTTCTGTCTTTCTCTCTCTCCCCTCCTCCTCTATCCCTCCTCCCCCCCCTCGCTCTCCCCCCTCCCCTCGCTCTCCCCCCTCTCTCTCTGTCTCCCTCTCTGTCTGTCTGTCTCTCTCTCTGTCTTTCTCTTCCTCTCTCCCTCTCTCTCTGTCTCCCCGCCCCCAACATCTCTCTGTCTCTGTCTCTCTGACAGCACTGCGCCCCAACCTGCAAAGAACAGACTAAAAGAAATATAGGCACACACACACACACATGCTGTCAAGCTGATTGCTCACAATTTGATTCCCATGCAATAGGAGGTAGGTAACTAAGAGGCCTGAGTAAAATTAGGGGGTGTGTGTGTGTGTGTGTGGTGTGTGTGTGTGTGTGTGTCGGGAGGAGGAGATCTTTCTGTGAGGAGAGACCCTCTGCCTAGCTCAGGCCTGGTGAACCTGTGACCTCGAGGCCACATGTGGCCTTCTAGGTCCTTGGGTACAGCCTTTTGACTGAGTCCAAATTTTACAGAACAAATCCTTTTATTAGGGGATTTGTTCTGTGAAGTCTGGATTCAGTCAAAGGGCTGCACTTGAGGACCTAGAGGGCCACATTGTACCTCGAGGCTACAGGTCCCCCAGCCCTGGCCTAGTTTATGCCAAGGTTTCTCCTCCATACAATCCACTAGCTATCTTCCTCCTGCCTCACCCCCCACCCCTATTATGCAGACATGCCTTTGTGTTGTTCAGTGTTTTCAATCCTGTCCAATTCTTCATGACCCCGGTGGGGTTTTCTTGGCAGAGATACTGGAGTGGTTCACCATTTCCTTCTCCAGCTCATTTTACAGATGAGGAAACTGAGGCAACAGGGTTTCAGTGACTTGCCAGAGTTGCTAGCCTTCTGAAACAGGCCAATGATCTTCAGAAGAGTCATAGGATCATTTTACAGATGAGGACCTGGGACTTAGAAGGGTTAAATGGTAACACAGGTTGTGAGAAGCAAAGCCAAGATTCTGAATCCAGCACTTTGCCAGGTGGAGAGTGAGAAGCAGGTATAGGAAACCAGGAGTTCAACTGCAGCTGAGGGCAGCGTTACTCAGCTTTATAATCCCCAGAAGATAATTCTGGCTCAGCCTGAGTTGAAGGGTCCTTCTTGAGTATTCTGGTACAGTTTTATAGACAAAACAAGCCCAGAAGGAAGCAGGCAGGTTGGTCCAGTGAAAATAATCTTTGGTCTGGAGTCTGAGGACCTGGGTTTGAATGTCACCTCAGATGCTGACTACCTCTTTGACCATAGGCAAATCACTTATCCTCCTGGGCCTTGATTTCCTCATCTGTAAAATAAGGAGGTTAAACCAGAAGGTATTTGAGGTCCTTGCAGTTCTAGATCTATGTTCCTGTGAAAATGTACAAGAGGAATGAGAAATACCTCCCCCTGAGCCCCCGAGTTCCATGCCACAGAGCTGCTGCCCTTGTCTGGGGGTGCATCTGCGGAGGTGGCATCAGGGCAGAGTTTTTCCCCTTGTCATGGCACCATATTTATCCACCCACATAGATGGGTGTCAAATTGCCACCTCTCCGGCCAAATCTCAACTATGTTAAGGCAGGAGTTAATTGGATATAACCCTGCTAATTATCCAATCTGCACAAAGATGGGGTCAAAGTATTCATATCCACAGAGTGCTTAAACCAAACAAAACCTCTGCAAGGTAAGTAACACAAAGCATAGTCCTTATTTTATAGATGAAGACAGCAAGGTGGAGAAAGTTGTGACTTCCCTACATATGTCACATAGCTCTTAACTGTCAGAGGAAGAATTTGAACCCAGATCTCTTGACTCTTAAGTACAGAGTTCTTTCCATTCTACCTAGAGGAGAGGGACAGAGAAATCCAGGCATACACTGAGGTGGAGAAGTCAATCGATTGTGGAGAAACAAATCAATCGATCAACATTGATTACATGCCTACTACATGCCAAGCACACAATAGTCACCAGAAACAAGAGGCAGAGACCCTGGGACTGAGGAAGAAATACAGAAACAGAGACAAGGAAAAATAGACCTGTTTCTAAGGGAGACAGGTACAAGTGGCCAAGACAGACAGGGGCTGAGAGAGACCGAGAAATGATCAGGAAATGCAAGAATGTAGTAGTGGAAAGGGGTGACTAGCTGTGGGGCCTTGGGTAATCTCTGAGTCTCAGTTTCTCTCTCTGGTGATTAAAATAATTTCATTTCCTACCTCAATGGGGGTGGTCAGCACTGATGTTTACTACCCCATAGAAGCAGAGTTTGTGGAGCTGTGAATTGGTCCAGATATTCTGGAAAATAATTCAGATCTGTTCCCCCAAAGCTACTAAACCGTACATACCCCCTTGCCCATATATGTTATGGAGGAAGTGAATTAGAAACTTTAAATCATCATGAAAAGGTGAGTTATTACCAATTTTGTATTTTTTTTTTTTTTGCTGTGAATGACCATGAAATATGACAGTGTCCCCAAAGTCTTAAGCTTTAGGGACTAAACATTTCAGGACATTCTCTATGATCATTATTATTGTCACTTGAAGGTCCCTCCCAGCTCTAACAAGCTTACAAGAAAGAGACAGAGACACATGGGGGCAGAGAGAGACAGTGAACTGACTGAGAGAGATGAAGCCAGGACAGACCTGGCAGGGAGGGTGAGACGATGAATGACAGAGATGGGGGAAGGGGAGGGGAGGCAGAGATGGGGCTGGTGTTATCATCCATCAGTCATTTGTGCTCAGTTTTCTTTCTCCTGGGGTAAATGGATCTGCTGCCGCAGCAAACAACTGTCCATTGTGTCCTCCTGAGGGACGAGCAGGGAAAACCAATCACTTCTGATGCAAATGAGCCAGCTTGCTGCAGCCCTCCCCATTCACGGAGCTAGCTTTTCTCCAACTGGCGAGTCTCCGCCCTGCCCCAATTGGGAGCTTCTTCCTTAACCCCAATTCCCATCTGCTTCTGGAGGAGAAGGAAGGCTTCCAGTCATCTCTTCTTCCCAGGCCTTACCAAGAGTCACTTACACCCCCCTGATCCCAGCCCTTTCCCCAAGAACTGCCCTTGCCCCCTACCCCATTCAGCTTACCAGGGCTGGACAATATGGCAGAGGATCTTAGGTTCACACCGAGGCTGCTCAGTCCTCCCCTAGAAGGGGAAAGGACCTGCCAGTTTCTATCTCAGGTCCCAGGGCGCCAGCTTCATTACTGTTCTCCCATCCTGACCCAGTTTCAAAAATGTCCTTCATCCCAGAAAAGACCTGAGGCCTCATCAAAGGGGGTAGGTGAAGGAGACTTGCAATAGAGGTGGAGGGATGGAGAGAAGTTAAAAACTGGCCATGGAGAAAACAGGTACAGTAGTGCATTGTTGCTGGAATTGTGCATTGGTCCAGCAGTTCTGGAAAGTAACTTGGAACTATTCCCCCAAAGTCACTAAACGGTGCATACCCTTTGACCCAGCTCTACAGCTAAGTAGTTCAAGGGAACTGGAATCAGGAAGGACTGAGTTCAAATGTGACCTCATACATGTACTTGCTGTGTGACCCTGGGTAAGTCACTTGACTCTCTTTGCCTCAGTTTCCTCATCTGTAAAATGAGGATAATAATAGCCCCTACCTCCTAAGGTGGCTGTGAGGACCAAATGAAATAATAGTTGTAAAGCACTTAGAGCGATGTCTGGCACACAGTAAGGGCAATATAAATATTAGCTATTATTATTGCTATTACTACCCTTAGCACAGTCCTTGGCATGTAATAAATGTCATATAAATGCTAGCTGTCATCATCATCAGCGTTGCCACTTCTGGCTTTAATCTCCAAAGACATCAAAAAAGAAGAAAAGGACCTACAGTACAAAATATAACAGCCCTTTCTTGTAGTAACCAAAAGTTGGAAATCAAGAGGGCGTCTTCTTATTGAGGAAGAGTGAAACAAATTGTGGCAGATGAATATGTCAGAACATTATTGTGCCAGAAGAAATTATGGAATGAACAGTTTCAGACAAAACTGGGAAGAGCTCTAGTAACTGATGCAGAGTAAAGTAAGCAGGACTAGGAGAACAATTTATACAGTGACAACATTACAAAGAAAAACAACTTTGATAGAATCTAGAATTCCAGTCCATGCAATGATAAACCAGAAGTCCAGAAAAACTGAAGATGGAAGATTCACCTCCTGCCAGAGAGGTGGTAAAATTTAAGTTAATGGAGAGATACACATTTTTAGGCATGGCCAACATGATAATTTGTTTTGCTGGACTATATGTGTTTTATGATGAGGATTTTATTTTTTGTAGGGTTTTTTTTGGTGGAGGGAGGGTGTTCACTGGAAGAGAGACAAATTAAAAATGCATGTATAAAAAGATTTTTAATAAGGAAAGCGCTGTTATGGTTGGTGATGAGAGGGTAGGTTCCATGATTCATCCAAGGGGACAGTTCTGACAGGATAGGCAGACTAGTTTTGCAGTCAGAGATATTACTTGGGTTTAACATCCATGCTCAGAAATTACTATCTGTGTGACCTGGACAAGTCTTTTCCCCATACAGAATGTAGATGTCCTCCTCTGTAAAATGAGGGAATTGACCTCTGAGATTCCTTCCAATTCTTACATCCTTCTAACAGAGACAAAGTAGGATGTCAGATATCAGAGATAAAGTGGGAAATGGGGCTGTATGCAGGAATGCTATACTAATGGAGCTCCAGAAATAGTTACAGGATGCATTAATAAAAATTTGTAGCTCCTGAGAGAAGCAGCTTGGTGTAGTGTATAGAGACTCAGAAAGTTCTAGGTTCAAGTCTTACCTGACACATTCTGGTTATGTGACCTTGGCAAATCACTTAACCAAGCTTTGATCTCTTAAGTGCCAAGTCTAATGGCTTTGTCTTAACCCCAAGCTTCCTTGACTTCTCTTCAGCATCTCACAGGGTCAATTACCTTCTCCTAAATACTCCCTCCTCTCTAGGTTTTCATGACACTACTTGCTCCTGGTTCTTCTCCTACCTGTCCAGCCTCTCTTGCTCAATTTCTTTGCTTGTCCCTGGGCTCCCTTCTCTTTTCACTCTTTGCTATTTCACTTGGAGATCTCCTCAGCTCGCATTTGTTCAGCTGTTGTTCGTTCTTCATATTGGAAGAGGACCAGTGACACTGTGGTGGATACGTGTGATATCTTGACTTGTTCATGAATTGGATTTAAGTGAGGTAAAGTTGTACAAAGCTGTCAGCCTCACTCTTTCTTCCAGAGTCATAGAAGTCCAATGGCAAGACAAAAGTCACGTTGACTGGCGATGGCCCCTGATGCAGTGGATGACCTTGCCATCTTCCATGTCTGACCAAGCTCTAAGCACTCCACAGTGCCTGCTTCAGCTGCCTTCATGACTATTGGAACAAATTGTTCTCATCTGACTGTTCCTCCAGGTGGAAGTCTCCATATGTTGGGTTAAAAATCCCCCTAACTCGCTGATGGGTTTGAGGCTTATCAGTTACCCTCAACCTGGTTTAGCCAGTCTGCCATGATAGTTTTAGCAGGATTTGGCTGCTGCACAGGTTTCTTGGAGCCTGAGGTGAGAGTTGGGTGAAAAGCAGACACCAAAAATGGATGAGCAGCCCTGAAAAGGGCTCAGCAAGCCCTCACACCAGAGATGTTAGTCCTCCCGGAACACCCTATATGTCCCATTTGTTCAATCATCACCTCTCTGTAGATAATTCTCATATCTATATATCCAGCCCTCACCCCTCTGGGGAGCATCTCCAGGAGCCTCTTAGACAATTTAAATTGGATGTCCTACAGGCATCTCAAACTCAACTCATCAACTCATCCGAAACAGAACTCACTATCTCTTCTAATTCTTCCCTCTTTCAAATATTTCTCTTGACTGTCAAGGATACCATTAATGATCCAATCACTCACGTTTGAAACCTCAGTATCATCTTCACCTTCTTACTCTTACTCACCCCACATATCCAATCCATTGTCAAATTTTGTTTCTACCTTAAACATTTCTCTTATATATCCCTTCCTCTCTACTCCTAAAGTCATAACCCTAGGTCAAGGTTATCACCTATCAACCTGAATTATTGCAGTAGTACTGTATCTCTGCCCCGAGTCACTCCCTGCTCACATCCATCTTCCAGTCAGCTGCCAAGATGATTTTTTCTAAGGCAGAGATCTAACCATGTAGTATCCCTGCTTAAGGAGCTCCTATGGCTCCTATTATCTCTCAGATCAAATGTAAACTTTCCTATTTGTCATTTAAAGGTCTCCATAATCTTCCTTTCCAGCTTTCTTACACATACCTTACTCTCTTCAACATGCTCCATGATCAGTGAACTCCAATCTACCTGGTTCCTTCATTTCCCATCTCTGCTGGCCCCCATGCCTAGACTTTTGTGTTCTCTCACCTTGGATTCTTGGTTTTCTTGGCCTCCTTCTAGTCTCGGCTTAAATCCCCCCTTCTGCAGGAGCCCTTTCCTGGTCCCCTCAGCTTGTCCCTTTTTCCGTGCTATCTCCACTACAATATGAGTTCCTTGATGGCAGTGACTGTGCTTCCTTCCCTGCCCACTCCCTCCTTTTCTTTGTAATATGTGTCTGGCACATATTAAGTGCTTGATAAATGTGTTGTTTGTTTTACCATTGATTGACAACCTCCTAGCAACCTCTGTATGACTATAATTGTAGCATCTGCACTGGTGGAGAAAGTTCCCCCCAAACCGTAGTGTCTGCATTGTAGTGAAATCGTAGGTCCATTCCCTTCCCTCTGTCCTCTCTGCCAAACAAAGAACCCCTTTCTCAAACAAAAAAGCCTGCAAACTCTGGAAATGGAAGTTAGCATGGGGATGGAACTCGGGCAAATGGGGCAATTCCTCCAACATGTTCATTGTGGTTGGTGGTGGTTGTTGTTGCCCCTTCATTCTCCAAGAGGACCAATGACATCAGGAGGGTGATGTCTTGACTTGCAAGTTAATGGATTGAAGTGAGGCAGAGCTGTGCAAAGTCATCAGCCTCACTGTCTCCTCCAGAGTCATGGAAGTCCAGTGGCAAGACATAGGTCAAGAAAATGGCAATGGCCCAGCACTGTGGTCATAGCACTGATGGTAAACCAGAAGCTCAACATACCGGGGACCTCATCTTCACACCCTCCAAAAAGCCTTATAGGGCCAGATCTCCAGAGAACAGCTCCTTGAATTCTTGCAGCATTGTTTTCATTTCTGTGGTACCTGATGAAAAACCAGGAGCAGTTCTTGGGGCTTTGTGCTAATTTGTGGCAGAGAAGGGAGTTGGAAGGGACCTCTGTGGTCATCAAGTCCAACCCACAAATTGTCAGTATAACATATACAAGTGATCATCTGGTTTAGTGTAACAACAATGTGGCTAGCAGCTGCTACTGAGGTGTAAGACC
Source organism: Trichosurus vulpecula (assembly GCF_011100635.1). Taxonomy (NCBI): domain Eukaryota; kingdom Metazoa; phylum Chordata; class Mammalia; order Diprotodontia; family Phalangeridae; genus Trichosurus; species Trichosurus vulpecula. The sequence goes on along the minus strand of NC_050576.1, from coordinate 181,477,698 downwards.
CAGCAAGACCCAGCAACAAGAGCTGCCAGCACAGGTTCTGTGATCTGCTTTTCTAAGGAGAAAGCAACGTTAAGGGGTTAACAGTCTCACTTTAATCACACATACATATATCATTCACTTAGTTCAGGAGGAAAAGCCAGCGCCCTGAAATTCAGAAGCAAATACAAACAGAAATTACAGAGACAGTATAAACAGAGCAAACATTTCTGTCTAACCAAATCACAATATACATGGTTACCAGAGAAGCACCAACATCTGCATGTTCAAGGGGGGGGGGGGCCGCAGAGCTCTTAACAATGGCTGCCCAGAGTCTCATCTAGTCAAATCACATGACACTCTTCCAGTGAGTGAGAGCCCCAAACAAAATGCTAACCTTTGAGTTTATATACCCTTCTCAGGGCCCGAAGGCTCCATACCTAATCAGCAAAAGCGTGTGGGCCTGGGCCTTAGCACCTAGCAAGACTTAATCAAAGGCACTTGATTACTTTTAGCATTCTAAAAGAGAAAACAGTTAAAAAAAAAGTCTTACCTTATTTAATATTTCACTTGGGATGATGTTAGGGCAGTGATATAGATTAATTTTTAGTGTGAGCATTTGGTACCTCAGAAATCCAGCAAATGCTACAATCAAGGCTCGATTTCTTGTTTGTTGATTGTCTAGACTAAAGAAAATAAAGGAGAAAATGTGAATAATGTAGAAGTGTGTCACGGATACACCCCCTTCCTTCCCTGAGAGCTGGTTGTTAAACATTTACCAGCACATCCTCGTATGATGGAGGTGTTGCCTGAGGGCTTACACTGCTGCTGCTTCCTATGCTACTGCCAAGAATACTGATGGTGAAACTTCTCTCTTCCTCCCCTCTCCCCCTCCTAGGGAGAGTAAGTAACCCCAAAGCTCATCTCTGTTGCTTAAAGTTTGTTTACATTTCTGTTTAATTAGTCCTGAATGCTGGCTTAAGATAAAGTTTGATTGATGAATCACAGCAGCTCCTGACTCTTATGTACAGAATTATAGATTTAAAGCTGAAAGAAACCTTAAAGGCTGTCTAGTCCAGCCCCCTTATTTTTCAGAAGAAGAAACTGAGGCTCAGAGAAATGTGTTTCTCTTCTTTGGATGGAGAGTCAGAAAGAAGGTCATTTGAATAACATGGCATGAAGGGATATAGAGAAAGAAAGAGACAACAGACTCATTATTGGGATTTGTCCTGACTGGGGTGGGGGTACCCTAGAACCAAATGAAAGGGAATCTCACTGATTTTATATCTCTTAACTTCCCCAAGCAGGGCAAAAGCTTTATCCCTTGACAAAAGTCTGAGCTGTGAGTAAGCAGTTTTTATGTGGTGGAAGGAGGCTGGGGAGCAAGGAGAAAGAGTGGGTTCCCTCAGAGGCAGTTGGCCTTGTGTAGATTTCCCCTTTGTTCCTTCCCAGCATGTGAAAAGGGGCCCATCCTTTCTTCAGTGAGGGACGGAATGAAGGTTTTGACTTAAGGAAAGTCTTGCCCATGAGGATGCTTGAAGGTGCAGAGCTGAGAAAGAGCGGCCCCACCCCCATCTAGGTAGGGACCATCCAAGAGCCACAGCTAGTTTTTCTGCTAACCCAAACATCTCTACTTGTCCCACCCCACCCTACCCCACCCCTGCTATGTGCATATGCTTATATATTTTATGTGTATATTCATTTTGGTATGTGTTCACTTCCTCTGGTTGAATGTTAAGTTCCGGAAGGCAGGAATGATTTATTTTTTACTTTGTAGACATAGTAGGTGCTTAATAAATGCTTGTTGATGATTGAGTAATACACTCAAAAGCCTTTCACTACCCTGGTTGTCCTTCACTGGTACTTTGCACCTTATCAATATCTTTCGTAAATTGTGAGAAGCATTGGTTTCAAAGTGAGTGAATAGCTACAGGTGCACGTACACATGCGCACACACACGGCTATATATGTGTGTATACATACAATAATCATATGTGTGCATGTAAACATATGGTTATATGTGTGTGTACATACATACAGTTATACAGGGTGTCCCTAAAGTCTGGACACATAGGCAAAAATGAAGTTTTCAACAACACTTTATTTAATTGGAATATTAACAGACCTTAGCCCCCTTGACTTCTTTTTCTGGGCATGCTAAAGGAGAAGGTGTACTCAATGACAATCGCAGATGCAACACTCTTGATTGAACATATAAAGAGTGAATGTGTTAAAATTGACAGCAATATGGAGTTATTGCATCGAGTTCACGTGAATCTTGCAAATGATTCATATTGAAGATGTTATTTGTAATATTCCAATTGAATAAAATGTTGTTGAAAATTTCATTCATTTCATTTCTTGAAAATATACATTTTTGCCTATGTGTCCAGACTTTAGGAACACCCTGTATATGTACACATACATAACTGTATATATGCATACTACATGTACACGTACAATATGGTTATATGTGTGTATGTGGTTATATTGTGTGTATACATGCACATGCGCATGAATGTACATATGGTTATATGTGTACATGCATACAGGTGTATATGTACACACATGGTTATATATGTGTTCATAGGTATGGTTTATGTATGTATATATGTACACACATACACATATTGGGTATGTACACATACACACATACACACACACCTTTCTCCTATTCACATTTTGCTTGCTTAGCTTAGCTTAGCTTCTACATCTCCTAACCACAAGCCCCCTCTCCAAGGTCGGGGTCAATAGCACTCTGGGTAGTTTACCTTCATATAGGAAATTCCCTCTGAGTTCAGTGAAGCCTGAAAAGGGGGTTGTCTACCAGCAGGTAGCCTCGCCCTGTTTCTCCTTGCTCTGTGTACAAGTCTTTTGGCCAGTCTCCAAAGGTGGGTTACATAAGTATAAGACTTCACGATCATGGCTATTGAATTCCATCTTATTAGATTCAGGCCAATGTTCTAGCCCATTGGGAACCTTTTGGGCTCTGACTCTTGTCATCTAGTATGTCAGTCATCCCTCCAAGCTCTGTTTTCTGCAAATCTAATGAACAGGCATCTGTGCCTTTATCCAAGTCATTGATAAAACGTTAAACAATGCAAGGCGAAGTCCAGATCCTTGGGCCAATCTCCTGATCAGCTCCTTGCCAAGCTAACCTTAAGCCATTAATAAACTATCCTTTGAGTCTGGATATTTAACCAGCTCTGAATCTATCTCATTCTCTAGTCACATCTCTCTCCATCTTTTCCTCAAGAAGAGCGTGAGTTACTTTTATTAGAATGTAGGTATCCATGGCATTTTCCCTCTCTACCAGTTTTAATAACCCTATTGGAAAAAAAAAAAGGAAAAGTTAGTGTGCATGATTTGCTTTTGATGAAGCCATGCTGGCTTTCATAATCACTAATTTCTTTTCTCGTTCACTAGTTTATCTCCTTAAAAATCCATTTAGAATTTCCCCAAGAATCAGTCAAGCTTATTTACATTTTCATGAAAATCAGGACATTTGCTCTTCTCCAGTCCCTGTGGCAGACAGTCCTCCTGGTCTCCATCGTTTTTTTCCGGTATCCCTGGCAGAAGTTCAGCATTCACATCTGTCAGTACTTTCAGCGCTCAAAGATGTGGTTCATCTGGACTAGGTGACTTGAATTCATTAAGGGCAGCTAGGTGCTATCTTAGGGTTTCCTTATTTATCTTGGGTATCAACTCCCATTTTCATTCTGGTTTTCTCCCCCTATGGCAAAGACCATGCTCCTTGGCAAAGAAAAGAAGCCAGATGAGCATAACGGAGTTTTGCTTGGTCTAGTGGGGAACCTGCGGCCTCGAGGCCATGTGTGGCCTTCTAGGTCCTTGGGTGCAGCCGTTTGACTAAGTCCAAGTTTTACAGAACAAATCCTTTTATTAAGGGGATTTGTTCTATGAGGTTTGGATTCAGTCAAAGGGCCCCACTTGAGGAGCTAGAGGGCCACATGTGACCTTGAGGCCGCAGGTTCCCGAGCCCTAGTCTAGATCACCTAAGATGAAGGTACCCAGTGTGGGAGATGGCAGAGATCTGCTTTGAAAGAAGATATCCTGAGTTTGCCTCACACTTGGGTGGGTACCTGGATGGGATCCTCTTTCCAGAGGCTACAGTTACTGGAATAGGCTGTGCAGACCATTAAAACAATCTCGCTCTTTCATCCTGGCAGGATCCAAGGGGGTGAAGGTGCTATTCACCCAAAGAATGAGCACTGCACATCCTGACCTGGGTATGAGGGAAGGGCTGCCTTCTCCCCCTATTCAGGAGCTGTAGCGCTGAGATTTGGGCTTGGGATTTTGGTTTATCTCATTTGTCCTCCTGTTCTAGGCCAGGTGGTGGAGTCCCTGGACTTGGGAACTGGAGCCATAGCAAGCCTAGAAGCAGAATTCCAGACTCAGCATCACTGCTAGCCCAGCCAGGAAGCCCTGAGAAACCAGGGTTCTGGAACTAAAGCCAGGGAAGGGGAGGCCTTTGGACTTGAAATTTGGTGAGACTATACTATGTAAGACCTGAGCTAAGTCGTGAACCTAATCTTCCTCCTGAGGTGGTATAGGGGAGATTATGCACCCCCCACAAGTGTTGGGGGACAATGTTTGTATGGTTCTTATCATTGTTGTTCAGTTATTTCAGTTGTGTCCAACTCTTCATGACCCCATTTGGGGTTTTCTTGGCAGAGATACTGCAGTGGTTTGCCATTTCCTTCTCCAGCTCATTTGACAGATGAGGAAACTGAGGCAAACAGGGTTAAGTAACTGGCCCAGAGTCATACAGCTAGTTAAGTGTCTGAGACCAGATTTAAACTCATGAAGATGAGTCTTCTCATTGTAAGTCCATGCTCTATCCACCATACCATGCCCATGCTTGTTATACCTTTGATGTAAATATTCCTTTGTAAAACCTAATCTGCCTTAGATGGTTAAATTGAACTGGAGTTCAGGGGACCTCTAAATGGGGGAATGCCAATGACAGAAACTAATCACCCCTCCAAACATTCTTAAAGGTACAGGAGGATGCTGGGGGGAGAGATGAAATGTAATACAGTCACATACCTGGCTTGGGGTGGGGGGCGGGGTAGGAGTGCCAGGGTTCACTGTTACATAAGATCCAGAAATCCTGCTTTTGATCTGTTGTAAATCATCATTGTCCCATCCACCCTAATCAATGGTCCTATCCCTTCTTTGATAGTCCTTACCGTCCAAGGAAAACTAGAAAAATAAATGTGGTTAGCTTTCCTCACCAGTTTCAGCTCCTTTTGAGCTTTCACACTTCCAGATAATGAGTTTTACAGGACCGTGTCACATTTTTGTATTCATCCCATGACCTGCTCTTGCTTCCACTTTATATATTTATCTTTTCAAAATCTATGTTGATTCATGTTGCTAAGTAGGTATTAAGCTCTTAGTTGCTACACCCCCGGAGGACTATAACTGATTTCAGAACCCCCTAAATATGGCACTCTAGTGTGAAGTAGCAATGGAACTGCCCTCCAATCTGAATGAATAACTGTTTAACAGGTATAACTGTGTAATCTGTAGCATTACACATGTTTAAGGACAAGTGGAAATAAATAATAGGCAAAAAACCCCAAACTATGTTGGTTGGTCAGTGAATTCCATGAGTACCTACAAAGGCATATTTTGACAACCCCCTTTGCCTCTTTCATCATCAGAAATGTTTCCCTTTGTCCCTTAAGAGTTTCGTTCTTAAGAGCTTCCCATCTTTCCTGGCCCGACTTCCCTTGAAGAATTTTAGTCCATAGGATCCTGTCCTTCCTCTGAACTCTTTCAAATTTGCTTTTGCCAAATTAATTACAACAGCAACCCTAACATTTTTGTTATTTTTCAATTGTGTCTTTGTGACCTCTTTTGGAGTTTCCTTGGCAAAGATACTGGAATTGTTTGCCATTTTCTTTCTCCAGCTCATTTGACAGATGAGGAAACTGAAGCAAATAGGGTGAAGTGACTTGCCCAGGGTCACACAGCTAGTAAGTGTCTGAGGCCAGATTTGAACTCAGGAAGACGAGTCTTCCTCACTCCAGGCCCTGCTAGATGCCCCAATTAATATTTATAAGAGGGCTTTCTGAGCCAGATACTGTTCTAAGCGTTACAATCATTCCCTCATTTGATTCTCACAACAACCCTGCCCACATTTTTTCTCCTTTGTCACAACTCTAAGAAGGATTTGCCCCAAAGGTTTCTACCATCTTCACCCCAGCAACCACTTTCTCCTTGTTAATGAGAATCAGATTCTGATAGAATTTCTCTTTATCTGTTCCTCCACCTTCTAAAGGATAAAATTATCATCAAGGAAAGTCAAGGAGTTATTAGCTGCTCCACGTTTGGCACAAAGAAAACTCCAGCAGATGTCTCCATAATATTTCTACAGGTTTGATAACATCCCTGTGTAAAGGAGTCCCACAGGTGATGGGGAGCTTCAGGCATAATATAGCCTCACTTGTGGGTCCTAGGTTTGATGCTAGAAATCTCTTCTAACACCAGTTACTAGCTCCAAACTCACTGTCCAGCTGCAGCAAGACAAAAACCAGTTAGCATCTGTACCAATTTCTTTATTTTTACATATTTTTTCTCAATTACATGTAAACAAAATATTTTTTACATTTGTTTTTTAAAATTTTGAGGTTCAATTTCTCTCTCCCTCTTTCCCCTCTCCTCCCCCCACCCCTATCTTAAGAGCAAGCAACTTAATATAGATTATATATGCGCAGTCATGCAAAACATTTCCATATTAGCCATGTTGCAAAAGAAAATGCTGACCAAAAAAACTCAAGAATAATTTAAAAAGTATGCTTCTGCATTCAGACTCCATCAGTTCTTACTCGGGAGGTAGATAGCATTCTTCATCTTAAGTCCTTAGGAATTGTCTTGGATCTTTGTACTGCTGAGAACAGCTAAGTCATTTACAGTTGATCATCATGAATATTGCTGCTATCCTGTAAAATATCTTCCTGGTTCTGCTGATTTCACTTGGCATCAGTCCTCTGTGCCAGTTTCTTATCTGTGACTTTTCCTTATGTCTTTCTAATTATTTTTAAGGGATGATCCTAACTCATATTCTTTCTCTCCTCTTGGTTCCAGGACCCACTCCCTTCTCTCCAGCCCCTTTTCCTTAAAGGAGGTGGAGCGGGGTTGGGGGGCGGAGGGGAAACCCTGGCTCTGCCAATCTTGACCTAGCTGCTATTATTAATTATGCCAATTAAGGTCGATGGACACCAGCTTTTTATATCAATGGGAATACATTTATTGATGCGCAGGAGAAGGGGGTGTTGGTTCCTGACCAAATGATTACTTCTTCAGGATCTAATCTTAGCTGACAAGGTAACACACCCTGCTTGCTGTCCCGAGACTTGTGTAAACTGATGCAAAGCGAGGTGAGCAGACCCAAGAGAACTGTCTGTTAACAATGACAACAACATTGTAAGGAGAAGCAACTTTGAAAGACTTCAGAACTCTGATCGATGCAATTACCAACCAGGATTCCAAAGGACAGACAATGAAGCATCCTACTCAGATCCTGACAGTTGACGGACTGAAGATACAGAATGAAATATACATTTTTAGACATGATCATTGTGAGAATTTGTTTTGCTTGACCTGTTATAAGAGTTTTTTTTTAATGATGGGAAGGTGGGAGTAAGAGGAAGTAAATGCTTACTAGCTGAAAAAAATTATAGAAATTAAAAAAAAACACACCTTCCCTATTGTTGTTGTTCAGTCGTGTCCAAGTCTTGGTGACCCTATTTGGGGTTTTCTTGGCAAAAATACTGGAGTGGTTTACCATTTCCTTTTCCAACTCGTCTGACAGATGAGGAAATTGAGGCAAACAGGGTTAAATGACTTGACCAGGGTCATACAGCTAATAAGTGCCTGAGGCCAGATTTGAACTCAGGAAGATGAGTCTACCTGACCCCAGGCCCAGAACTCTGCACTTTGCCACCTAGCTGCCCTTTTGTGCCCGTACAAAATGTGAACCTTTCACTGAATTGGAAGGGTTAAAACCATTGGCTAGGCTGAAAAATTGGCCAAATTCCTGAAATATCCCTATTGCTTTTTTTGGTGCAGTCTAGGATCAAGCAGCTTTGTGGAACATGACCTCTGTGCCTCTACCAGAGGGCAGCAGAGGGAGAGAAGGGAATTTCCCTCACTTCTGTCACTACATTAACCTTGGCATCTAGCAATTTGAGAATTTGACAGTTCAGGAAAACCCGGGCAGCAACTAACAGCAAAACCTAGAAAAACACTGTCCAGACAGACACAAACACAGAAAGACAGTAATTAAAGGGAGGAAGCATCTTTAAGGACTACAACCTCTGACAGCAGAGAAGAGAGCCGGCTTTGAATTCAAGGGAGAATTAGCCCTGGAAATTAAGATTAGAGCCATGAAGATGAATGCATCCTGAGAGTTCACCTGTGTCTTGCACAGCAGAGACACTGCCCTCAGTGGAAGAACAGCATAAAGATTTCTTTTCTTTATTTTATAAAATATGTATATTTACTTTAACATTCATTTAAAAAAAATTGAGTTCCCGATTCTCTCCCTTCCTCCCACCCCTCCCCCACCTATTGAGAAGGCAAATGATATATCAGTTATACATGTGAAGTCATAGCATAAAGATTCCACAAGGAGAGAAAGGACTGTGTCAACAACCCGGCTGGCAGCTTCTGTGGGGGTATAAGATTCACCCACAGCCAACACCCAGAAAGCCAACAGCACAGGTTCTTTCGATCTGCTTAATTAAGGAAAGCAAGGTGAAGGGGTTGAAAAGCTTACTTTTAATTCAAATATCATTCAGTTAGTTCAGGGGAAAAAAACCAGCATCCTGAACTTCAAAACAAAATGCAAATTACAGACATCAATAGACTTTGTCTGATTCAAGTCCCAACAGATAGTTACCACAGTTCAACAAACTTTCAACATCCGGGTTTACAAGCTGGAGGGCTCCTTAGCTACAGCTGCCCAGAATCTCCTCATCAACACCATCTCCAGAGCCCCGCACCAATAGCTCTGTCCTCCCTTCTTATAGGGCTTTAGACATCATCAGACATCATCTGAATCACCAGAGCTCAGGCTCTGGTGATTGGTTCTTGAGTTGGCCCCTCCCCTTAGGACCCTGAGAGGTTCACATCCACATGGATTACATTAACACCTAATGGGGTTTGGGCCTGGGGCTTAGCACCTAGTAAAGCTCACTGAAATAAATTGAGTCACTCAAAGAAAACAAAGACAATTCTGGTTACAAGGACATAGTAGTCACAGAGTTGTAAGTTGTCTTGGACACATCTGTTCTCTATATATGTGTCTCACTACCATTATAGTTCATACTTGTACCTGCTGCTTTCATGGATACTGTTTTTCTGGGAGAGTAACTCCCAGGTATATGGTTAAAATATTACTTTGCCATCTTCCCCCCCTTTTTTCTTCCCTCCCCCACATTAGACACAAATACGTATAAAATATGTATATATGTGTATTGTTAATGTATTTTTGCTTGATGGGAAGATCTTTCCCATCCATTAATAGGCCCATGTTACCTGCTTAAATCACATGGAAGCCTAGGTAACATGAGTTTGAGTTACATAAGCCTGAATCACAAGAGTTGTGATGCCTTCTGACCCTGAAGAAGTGTACACATACTCTGAGGTTGGCATTTTGCTTTGGGGCTCACTCATGGGAAGAGTGTTCATGTGACACAGCCAGATGGAACTCTGGGTAGCCATTAAGGAGTACCCTGGCTTTGAAAACCCAGATGTTGGTGCTTTTCTCTCTGGTAACTATGTATGTATTGCTATGGACAGACAGAAGGCCTGTCTGCTGATTTGTGTTATTTGTTCTGTTTATATATTTTCTGCTTGTAATTTCTGTTTGTATTTGCTCTGAAGTTCAGGGTGTTGACTTTTCTCCTGAACTAAGTGAATGGTATATATGTTTGATTAAAGCAAGATTGTTGACCCCTTTTTATTTTTATTATTGTTATTTTTTATTTAAATTTTTTTTATTTAATATATTTAGTTTTCAGCATTGATTTTCACAAGAGCTTGAATTACAAATTTTCTCCCCATTTCTACCCTCTCCCCCACTCCAAGATGGTGTGTGTTCTGGCTGCCCTGTTCCCCAGTCAGCCCTCCCTTCTGTCACCCCACTCCCCTCCCATCCCCTTTTCCCGTTCTTTTTTGTAGGGCAAGATAAGTTTCCATGCCCCATTGCCTATGTATCTTATTTTCTAGTTGCATGCAAAAACTTTTTTTTTTGTTTTTGAACATCTGTTTTTAAAACCTTGGGTTCCAAATTCTCTCCCCTCTTCCCTTCCCACCGACCCGCCCTAAGAAGTCAAGCAATTCAACATAGGCCACATGCGCATCATTATATATAACCCTTCCACAATACTCATGTTGTGAAAGACTCACTATATTTTGCTCCTTCCTAACCCATCCCCCTTTATTGAATTATCTCCCTTGACCCTGTTCCCTTTCGAAAGTGTTTGTTTTTGATTACCTCCACCCCCATCTGCCCTCCCTTCTATCATCCCCCCCTTTTTTTAATCTTCTTCTTCCTCCTTTTTTCCTGTGGGGTAAGTTAGCCAATTGAGTATGTATGGTATTACCTCCTCAGGTCAAATCTGATGAGAGAAAGATTCACTCATTCCCCCTCACCTGACTTCTCTTCCCTTCCTACAGAACTGCTTCCTCCTGCCACTTTTATGTGAGATAATTTACCCCATTCTATCTCCCTCTCTCAATATATTCCTCTCTCATCCCTTAATTTTATTTTATTTCTTTTAGATATCTTCCCTTCATTTTCAACTCACCCTGTGCCTGCTCTCTCTCTCTCTCTCTTTCTCTTTCTCTCTCTCTCTCTATATATATATACATACACATACATATATACGTACATACACACTCACATATACATATATATACATAAACATATATATATACATATATGAATATTCCCTTCATCTACCCTAATACTGAGGTCTCATGAATCATACGCATCATCTTTCCATGTAGGAATGTAAACAAAAGAGTTCAACTTTAGTAAGTCCCTTGCAATTTCTTTTTCTTGATTGCCTTTTCATGCTTCTCTTGAATTCTTGTGTTTGAAAGTCAAATTTTCTATTCAGCTCTGGTCTTTTCACTGAGAAAGCTTGAAAGTCCTCTATTTTATTGAAAGTCCATATCTTGCCTTGGAGCATGATACTCGGTTTTGCTGGGTAGGTGATTCTTGGTTTTAATCCTAGCTCTGTTGACCTCCGGAATATCGTATTCCAAGCCCTGCGATCTCTTAATGTAGAAGCTGCTAGATCTTGTGTTATTCTGATTGTGTTTCCACAATACTGAAATGGTTTCTTTCTGGCTGCTTGCAGTATTTTCTCCTTGATCTGGGAGCTCTGGAATTTGGCGACAATATTCCTAGGAGATTTGTTTTTGGGACCTATTTGAGGAGGCGATCATTCTTTCAATTTCTATTTTGCCCTATGGCTCTAGAATATCAGCGTACTTCTCCTTGATGATTTTTTGAAAGATGATATCTAAGCTCTTTTTTTGATCATGGCTTTCAGGTAGTCCAATAATTTTTAAATTATCTCTCCTGGATCTATTTTCCAGGTCAGTGGTTTTTCCAATGAGATATTTTACATTGTCTTCCATTTTTTATTCCTTTGGTTCTGTTTTATAATATCTTGATTTCTCACAAAGTCACTAGCTTCCACTTGCTCCAATCTAATTTTTAAGGTAGCATTTTCTTCAGTGGTCTTTTGGACCTCCTTTTCCATTTGGTTAATTCTGCCTTTCAAGGCATTCTTCTCCTCATTGGCTTTTTGGAGCTCTTTTGCCATTTGAGTTAGTCTATTTTTTTAAGGTGTTGTTTTCTTCAGTGTATTTTTCATCATTTTTTTGGGTCTCCTTTAGCAAGTCATTGACTTGTTTTTCATGGTTTTCTCTCATCCTCCTCATTTCTCTTCCCAATTTTTCCTCTACTTCTCTAACTTGCTTTTCCAAATTCTTTTTGAGCTCTTCCATGGCCTAAGACCAGTTCATGTTTTTCTTGGAGGCTTTTTGTTGTAGGCTCTTTGACTTTGTTGACTTCTTCTGGCTGTATGTTTTGGTCTTCTTTGTCACCAAAGTAAGATTCCAAAGTCTGAGACTGAATCTGGGTGCGTTTTTGCTGCCTGACCATATTCCCAACCAACTAACTTGACCCTTGAGTTTTTTTAGCGGGGTATGACTGCTTGTAGACTAGAGAGTTCTATGTTCCAAGCTTGGGGGGATGCACCAGCTCTGCCACACCAGCACTCCTCCTTCCCCAAGAACCCCCAACCCGGACTGGACTTAGATCTTCAGCAGGCTCTGCACTCCTGCTCTGATCCACCACTTAATTCCTCCCACCAGGTGGGTCTGGGGCCTGAAGCAACTGCAGCTGTAGTTCTGTAGCTGCCCCACCTCCGCTGCCCCCGGGGCGGTAGCCTAACCGTGAACTCCTTCTACTCTTGCAGCTTTTCCCACTAACCTTCTCTGTTGTCTTTGGTGTTTGTGGGTTGAGAAGTCTGGTAACTGCTGCAGCTCACTGATTCAGGGCGCTAGGGCACGCTCTGCCCGGCTCCTGGTCTGGTTGGTCCACGCAGCCCATGCTGGGCTCTGCTCTGCTCTGCTCCCAGCTCCGTGCAGGATAGACCTCACCCAGAGACCATCCAGGCTGTCCTGGGCTGGAGCCCTGCTTCCTTCTGCTCTTTTGTGGGTTCTGCAGTTCTAGAATTGGTTCAGAGCCATTTTTTATAGGTTTTTGGAGGGACTTGGCGGGGAGCTCATGCTAGTCCCTGCTTTTCAGCTGCCATCTTGGCTCCGCCCCCCCCCCGAGGGCTGTTGACCCCTTTTTAGTTGCTTTCCTTTAGAAAAGCAGATCAAAGCACCTGTGCTAGCAGCCCTCCTATGTACTGTTATTGGTCTTATACTCCCATGGCAGCTAAAAGCAACATTATTGTTACAATATGTAAAATCATTCTATACATCTATTTATCAGTTCTTTCTCTGGATGCAGATAACATCTTCCTTCATATGTCCTTTGTAGTTAGTTTGGGTATTTATAATAGTCAAAACGACTTAGTTGCTTGAAGTTGTTCTTAAAACGATATTGCTGTTACTGTATACAATGGTTTTTTTTGTTCTGTTCATTTTGCCTTTCATTGTTTTGTGCAATTCTACCCATGTTTTTCTAAAATCAATGAACTCATCATTTCTCAGCACAGTAGTATTCCATCATGATCACATTCCACAACTTCTTCAGCCGTTCCCCAATTGATGGGCACCCCTGAAATTTCCAGTCTTAATCAAAGGCTTTGCTTTCAGTTTGTGGTGACTACTTTCCAGTTATTAAAGGTAAAATAAATAAGCACAGCTTTGGAGTTTAGGAGAGTGGCCTCACAGACTACATCTGTAGAACCTTGAAGTGGTAGTTGACCTCTGGAAAGTAGCCCAGAGGGGATGTCTCACAAAGAGATGACAGAAATCAAAGAGTGAATAGAACATTTGGTTGCTGGATGCCTGAGGCTAAGTCTGGTTAAGGAACAGAATAGGTTTTTTTCTCCTTTACTTTTCCCTTCTGCTGGAAGAAGGAGAAATAGTAAACGAGTATTTGGATAATAAATGGAGGATGACTCTCCCACATGGAGAAGAGGAAATGAAGGTGTCAGGTTTTGGTGTGGGCAGCTCACCACTACAGAGGTAGCCATACCACTTGCTTATCTCCCAACCCCACATGGCCCTGCAAGACGAGTCTCCCTTTCAGTATACCGCTCCAATGGAAAATTCAATGTCTGGTGATCTTTGGAGAGCCTATGTAAAAACGTTTGCTCAGTTGCCAAAAGATCTTTCTGGGTCCCATGTTCCCACAGCAATGCTTCTAGCAATCGAGGGTTATGTTCCTCCCCAGGGTCAGAAATTTTGCATTTCCTTGAAAAATCAACTTGGATATACTTGACGTCTGTAAATATATGTCACAAGCATCAAAAGAAACATCTATATAATAAAGTAACAGGGTGATTATCTTAGAGTCTCAGGGAATCATCTTATGGTACCATTTACAGCAAATTCACCATAACAGACACGCAATAGTCATAGCACAATACAAAGCATTGCTTGATAGGTCACTTCAATGAGTAAATGTCCATTCTCCATGTAAGAAATAGTAAATGTCTATACTCCATGCCGGAAATAGTAAATGTCCTGATAGAACTTGCACATATATAGTACATGAGCAAATAATCGTAAACAGCAAAAAACAAAACAAAATCAGCAAAATACCAACAAGCCTTTATAACAAACCTACATAAGCATTATCATACACAGCATACAAATAACAATGAAACACATCATAGCTAAGAGGCAGGTGTTGCTCTCCTATGTGCCCAAAACTAGCACATAAACAATGAAACAAAGCGGGAAAAACGATTAAAAACAAGTATAACTCAAAGCATGGAATGATTAATACATGCATCAATAAACATCCGCAATTATAGGCAAGATACACATTCCCTCATTAGTATTGTCTCACTCCTCCTGGAACTATTTCTCCGGTTTCACTTGGAACATCCTAAGTGAGTCTGGTCACCAGCTGAATGGGTCTAGCCTTTTAGTAACCTGCTGACCTTTTTGCCCCTGACCTAGCTGACCCATGGTTTGGGCTAGTCAATATCCTCATCAGATCTGCAGGTCTGAGTTCCTGAACCAAAATCTATTGAAGGCCCTGGACTGACTACGATCAACATTTTCATGTTTTGTGAATTGTTTCTGTACCCTACAAATCTCTTTGGCTGAAGCACCAGGTGGGAAACGTGTTGCCTCTGGATTCAATCCTCTCCTCTTTTCTGAGCTAGGATTCCTCTTAGTTTGAGATTAGGTTGTTGGGTGAGAGTACACAGCATCTCCTTCCCTGGAAATGTCGCTTTTTTTGAATCAGCATCTGGTTCAGATAGTTTTTGTACAACTGCGGTATAGGAATGGCAGGAAAGCCATAAGCTACAAAATGTGGGTATGCCTTGTGTATACCTGGTAGAATGATCAGTCACCGCTAAGATATACCTGATATATTTCTACTTGATTGTGGCCCAGTTCTCTGGGTGACAGACATAGCCTCCACTCCTTCTGGTATCACTACTGTATCAGTGTCCATTTTTTGGAGGTATGATAGAGCTGAATGATTTTATTACTCATCTCATTTTAGAATCACTTTTCCATTCCTAGACAAAGAAAGACGTGACACAAAGTTTCTGCATCCACGTCATTCTTCCCTATCTTTCCATCCTTCCTCCAAACCACTAGGACAGATGATGCATTTAGGCTGCTAGACTCTGTGATAATGGCATTGGCCGGCATTTCTTTCAGATGGTCTCTGAGGTCTTCCATTTGGAATAAAGGAGTCTTCTAGCACCTAGCCCAGTGCCTGGCACATAGTAGCTGCTTAATAAATATTGATTGATCCCTAGGTTGTTTCCATATTTTCCCCCCAGAATTCCCAGACAATTCCCAGAATTGTTTCCAGGAGTTGGTGAGTTGGATTTTATGAATTGCTCTTCGATCACTTCCCACATCCCACTCATGCAGTGAGAACATGCTTGTTCTCTTGCTGAGTTTGGCCTCAACCCATCCTTTCATTCTTCTGGTAGTGGAAACTCAGTCACCAAATTCAAATTTCTCAGGATCCACCTGGAAGTTTGAAGAACCATAGCTCTCCTGATGTTCTTTTCCATCACTCTCTTCTCCTTTCCTTGTAAGCTTTTGCAGAGCCCGTGGAGGGTCAAACCCTATAGGTATTGTGCCCTGGCTTGTTGCTTGGGCTCTTTTAAATAAGCTGAAATTGGTTTCAACCAGGGCTGGCAATCCAGAGAGGGTTGGTGTGGATCTGCATGTGCTAGAGTCACGTCGTCTGTCTTCCCACTGCTGACAAAAACTTTCTTGAGAAACTTCAAGCTCGTCTGATGTATCTCAGTTATGACTAGTTTTTGTCATTCAATTGTCCCTGGAACTAAGCCCTCTCTCGGGTCATAACAGTATTTTCCATTAGATTGTAAGCTCCTTTAGGGCAGGAACTGTCCTTTGCTTTTCTTTGTATCCCTAAGGCTCAGCACAGTGCCTGGAACATAGTAGGTACTTATTTAATTTATTTATTTATTGTAAATAGTATTTTGTTTATGTGAAGATAGTTTTCAGCATTCATTTTTTATAAGATTTTGAGTTCCAAATTTTCCTCTCTCCCTCCTTCTCCTCCCCCTTCCTCAAGATGGCAAGCAATTTGATGTAGATTATACAAGTAGGTACTTAATGAATGCTTATTGACTCACTGGCTTTCCTCAGATAGCTCTCATCAAAGGATTGGAGTATGTCATCCATTTGAGATCCACTGTCAAGGAAAGCAATGCATCCCACACCTTAATTGTTGCTGTTACCTCTGTGTGGGGTCCTACGAATCTGGATGGAACCCTTAAACCCATCATGAATCTAGTAAGTCATTCTTACAGTTTTAGTGGTGTGAAGTGACCTCCGTTCCCCAATGCTCATTCCTTGGAATTAAGTCTCCCATGTACCAACTCTGCATTCCTCTCTTCAGTGCAATATCTCTCATGTGTCCACCTAGGCCAGAGTTGTAGCAAAAGATAGTTCTACCACCCCACCCATGCTGCATCCTGCTGGTGGCATTCTTGTATCAGGCCAACAGAAACGGTTTTGCTTGTTTTACCACATCCTTTGTTGTGGGCTCTTACCATCGAATATGGATCTTCAACATGGCTCCTGGCTTTGCTTCTGTGGCCCGGACACAAGAGCTGGACCAAGTACAGCTTCCTCAAGCTGAGCCCCTCTTTGCGAAGGAACAGTGATCTTCCGTTGCTAATATTATCTACCTTGGTTTGACAAGCTACAGCAGTGGCTATTATGACTCTCTACCAACAATGGATGCATACCACACCTCTACCTGTTTGCTGTAGTCCTGCCTTTTCAGGTGTTACTGCTTCACCCTGTTTCAGTGAGTATATACCCCTGGATTACAAAATCAGAAGGGCTTTCTCCTTTTACACTGAATGAATAAATGTAGCCTATGCTTCCTGAGGAATCTCACCATCACCATATTGCATCTCTAGCTTTTGCAGACGTGCTTGCCATGTGATTCCAGGCTGTGTGGTCTTTAGGCCTTGAGCAAATCCAAGAGCTATTTCTTTAAGGCTTTCCATTAATCTACCTTTTCTGTCTAATGCAGGCACCTGTCAATGCTTTGGATGCCTGGCTGATCTAAACTTCCCATGATTGGTCCCTTAGGGAGTATGGTCCCTATCCGAGAAAATTGCTAACTTGTGCCTATTTCAATATTTTTATGATGTCCTTAGTTTTATACCAATATTAATGGCTAACATTTATATAGCAACTTAAGATTTGCAAAGAACATTATCTCATTTGTTAATAGAGACTCTGCAGTGTACTTTTAATATCAGCAGACCTCTAAGAGTTTTAATAATACATTTCAACCAAGTCAGCCTCTATTTGTTAAAGAGATTGCTCCATGATTATAGTATTCAGCAGTGCTAACACAATAAAGGAAGTAATGCATTGTGAATAAACAATTACATGTGACTTCAGTGCAAGAGAGCTGGCAAGCACAAGATCCCGGCAAAGAATTTCAATAACCGCCTGCCTTCATGCGCCAACAATTAGTACTACGCAAACACCCAATAAGTCAAGATCAATTGCACACTCATGCTATCTCATCAAAACATACTTAATTCATTAGTCAGTAGCATCAACAAAAATCATTGTGCAGTTACAATTGTTCCATGATTGCAGTGGATTGATGATAAGGAAAAGAATTATCCCTGGGAGAAGAAAACAATACAAAATCAAAATGAAATTGAAAAAGCAAAATCTCTCCATAGAACCAAGCCCTCTCATGGGTCATAAAGGTACTTTGCATTAGATTGTGAGCGCTTCAAGGGCAGGGACTATCTCTTGCCTTTTTTTGTATTCCTAGGGCTTAACACAGTGCCTGGCGCATAGTGGGTACTTAATAAATGCTTATTGACTGACTTTCCTCAAACAGCCCTCATGGAAGGATTGAAATATAATGTTCACTGTCAAGGAAAGCAATGAATCTCATTTTTTTGTTGTTGTGTTTTAAAATATGAATCCAAAATTATAAAAGCAAATTATGTCCCGCCCTGAAGCCCAGGGAAATTCTTTCAAAAGCAAACAATAACAAACAATATGGACTAATATTCTCGAGCTATAAAAATAATTAAATGGTTTTCACAGTGAGAGAAATTGGATCCTCAGGGTGGCTTTGGCAGAATCTAAACATCCCCATAGTAGGAAAGAAAAAAAAAATTAAAAGTAACTACAAGAACCAGTAATTCCAAGGATGACTTTTCATGTGTAATATTCTTATAGAGAATTTTTCCATGCAAAGGGGTCCCACAAGTTATGGGGGTTCCAGGTATACTAACATCTCACTTGTGGGGTCTAACTCAAGGAAGGTAATTTGCTGCAGTCAGACCAAAGCCAAGCCACCTGCATGTCAGTTCCCCACCTCTCATGGTCTTTTCCTTGATTCACTTTTCCTTATGGATCTCTCTACGTCTAATGGGAGATTTATTCTCTCCCATTGGTTCCAGGTTCCTCCCTTCCTCAATACAGCTTCCACTGAAGGAGAAAAATGTCTCTTGTCTTTTTTCCATTGGGCCTCTCATTGCATCCTGGGCCATCTCCAGTCATCCTGGTGAATATCAGGCCTCTGGACCCAGATCGCTCTGGAGGAGAAAGTGAGGCTAGTGACCTTGTACAGCCCTCCCTCATGTCATCATCTCCCTGGTGTCATGGTACTCTTCAAAAATGAAGGACAAACACAACAATCCCTATGGTCCCATCCTCTGAATGGTGAGTTCCTGCCCAGAATCATCATTTAAGAAAGCCACCAGGCAAGTTATCCTCACTTTTCTCCTGCCTCTATTCTTGACGCTCTGGACTTTTCTACCTCCATCTCAACAGCTGGGATAGATATGGAGCCTGGAAATGCCTTGGTGCTTGTGGTTTCCTCCCCTGATTGGTGAGTTGAGTTCCTGCCCAGAACCAGTTCACAAGCCAGCTATGCTCATTTCTCTCCTCATTCTGCTCTTGACTCTCCAGAATTTTCTACCCACTCCTAGCTTCTCCGCTTTCCTTAATGCATTCTTTCCCTATTAGAGGTTAGAAAATGTCTCTTTTTGTCCTTGAGGTTGGAGATTATCTTTCTTTTTGCTTCTATTTCTATTTTCAATGCTTATCACAGTATGAAGCACATAGCAAATGCTTAAAGATTCTTTTTTGTCCATCTATCATCTATCAGACAGCTGGGTCGTACAGTGAATAGACTGCTAGGCCTGAAGTCAGGAAGACTCATCTTCCAGAGTTCGAATCCAGCCTCAGGCACTTACTGTCTGTGTGATCCTGGGCAAGTCACCCTTCCTGCCTCTGTTTCCTCATCTGTTAAATGGGCTGGAGAAGGAAATGGCAAACCACTCCAGAATCTTTGCCAGGAAAACTCCAAATGGGATCACAAAGAGTCAGATACAACTGAAACAACTGAACAACAAAATCAATCTGTCTCCATCATCTATCATCTCTATCCATCTATCTGTATGCCTATCTCTATCTATCTATCTATCTATCTATCTATGTATCTAATCTGTCTGCCTGTCTCTATAATTTATTATCTATGTCTCTGTCTCTATCACCTATCTAACATCGAGATCTGCCTGTCTGCCTGTTTCTATCATTAACATCTATGTCTGTCTCTCTGCCTATATCTATCTATCTAACATCTATATCTGTCTTCTTGTCTCTATCATCTATATCTATGTCTCTGTCTCTATCATATAACTATCATTTTTATCTGTCTGTCTCTCTGCCCATCTCTATCATATATCTATGTCTCTGTCTCTATCATATAACTATCATTTATATCTGTCTGTCTCTCTGCCTGTCTCTATCATATATAACTATCACTTATAGCTATCTGTCTGTCTCTTTGCCTGTCTCTATCATCTATCTAACATCTAGGTCTGTCTGTCTGTCTGACTTTATCATATATCTCCATCTATCCTGTCTCTTTAAAGAACAAAAACACTTCTCCTAATCTTGCCCCTATTCTTGACACCATTAATCATACTAGTCAGGGTTGGTGACCACCAGCTTTTTTATATCAATGGGCACACATTTATAGGCAACAAAATGACAGAAATAAATCAGGAAAGAATTCATTTGGAGTGACGGCTGTCTGGGACTGTGTGTGAGTATTTTGGACAGTTAAAGGAGGGTCAATCACCCACCGGAGGCTTCTCTGTGGCTTCTCTATTGTTTCACTCCAACAAGATGGATCCATGGCATCAGTTCCTCTTCCTGATGTATTATTACTCCACCGTCAAATTTGATGTCTAGGGACCTTTGGGAATTCTGGGTAAAAATGTCTGCTTAGCTGCCAAAGGGTTTTTCTGAGTCTCACATTCCTCTCCCAATGCCATCAGGAAGCTAGGGTTACATCGAGATAACTGAAGTCCTCTGTCACTCCTATACTATGCCTACCACTAAGTTTTTTTATCTGTATTCTCTGGTCCTCAGTTATATCCTCTTTCTCTCCAGGTTTGTTTTGGTATATTGTAGGTTTGGCACATGCCCAGAGTACCGGGAATGGCATCTCTCTCTACCCAAGGAGGCCAGGGAGCTTGGTCCCAAGAGAATCATGACAACTTCTAAGAGGAGTATCTCAGAAATACCGTGGAGCATTCATAGACATTCTGTAACTGGTTGTGGTTGGCTAAACACATGTAGAAGAGGAAGTTCTCTGATTCATTGTGGAAACATTTAAAAAGGCCCGCCTACCAGCATTAACCACTTCTTCTATTGCTCTTTGAGGAAGAATCCTAGTGACTCTTTTGCTCACGGTGCCTGGTGAGAGACTGTGCAGTAAGAATACCTTAGGGCCTTCTGCCCCTCCGAAGCCTGATGGCTCAGGGAAAGAGCCTCAGTTCTTGGCCTCTGTGTTTGTTCTTTTCTATTCTAAGAAAAAGGGAATGGAGCCTCCGTGAAGACACCTTCGCATCCTGGTGTTCCAAAGTCTATGGGTATAACAACTTCCTAGCATCAATCTCCCAAGGAGCAAAGAATGACCTTCCGGTCCCCAACCTGAGACAAGGATTCATCCAGCAGAGATGCCGCCTTTGAATATGAACTTGGTGGGACCAGTGCTATGTAGGCACTGGACTACTCCCCTCCATAGAGTGAGGTGGTATAGGGGAGACTATGCCCCTAGGGTGTTGGAGGGAAATGTTTGTACTTTGTTCTTACTACATCTTTGAAGTGAAATTCCCTTTAGAAAAAACTATCCAATAGTTTTTTCCCGACTTAATAGCATTTTGTTTTTTCCAATTACTTGTAAAGATAGTTTTCAGTATTCACTTTTATAAGATTTTGAGTTGCAAATTTTTTTCTCCCTCCCTCCCCTCCTGCCTCCCCAGGACAGCAAGCAATCTGATATAGGTTATACATGTATGATTATATTAAGCATATTTCCACATTAGTCATGCTGTGAAAGAAGAATCAGAATAAAAGGGAAAAACCACGAGAAAGAAAAAAAAACAACCAAAGAAGAGAAAATAGTCTGCTTTGATCTGCATTCAGACTCTATATTTCTTTTTCTGGATGTGGATAGCATTTTCCTTCATGAGTCTTTTGGAATTGTCTTAGATCTTAGATTTGACTGAATTGGATTCAGTCACAGGACCACACTTGAGGGCCTAGAGGGCCACATGTGGCTTTGAGGCTGCAAGTGCTCCACTCCTGTCTTAGATCATTGTACTGCTGAGAAGAGCTAAGTCTGTCAAAGGTGATCATCTCACAATGTTGCTGCTACTGTGTACAATGCTCTCCTGGTTCTGCTCACTTCATTCAGCATCAGTTCATATAAGTCTTTCCAGGCTTTTCTGAAATCCACCTGCTCATCATTTCTTGTAAAAGCTATCCAATGTTAAGGGGTTAAATGGAACTGTGGTGCTCATCACTGGGGGCAACACAGCCGGTGGGGGCTCCAGCCAATGACAGTAGAGAGAAGAGACACCACATCCCCTCAGAACCTTGAGGGGCACTTGTAGCAGCCTAACCCTATGATTGAAAGGGCAGGGAATACTAGTGACAAAATTGCTTCCCCTTTATCCTTCCACTGATCTTCATCCAAATGCTCTCTGCCATCATCTCATTCCTGGATTTATTTTCCTGAATATACTGTAATACTACATTGCATTTACTGAGTGACTACTCTATGCCAGGCAACCCTACTAGGGAAACAAATGCAAAAACTAAATAGTCCCCACCTTCAAGGAGTTTATATTCTATTAGGGAAAAATAACCTGTGTATACACAAATATAAAATGTCAATAAATAAAATATAAAATAAAATATAAATAAATAATATAATTAATAAAACATAAAAGATATAAATGAATAGTGTATAATAAATGAATAAAATATGAAAATATAAATAAATAAAATATATAAAAGTGATTTCCATGAGGAAGACACTATCACTATGGGGAATCAGGATAGGATTTCTGTAAAAGGGAGCACTAGAGATTCTATGTGTTGCATTCCAGGCGTGGGGACAGCCCAGATGAAGGCACAAGGATGGAATGCCATGCATGAAGAAAGCAAGTGGGACATTTTGGTAGGTGCATAGGGTATTTAAAAGTGAATAATATGTGGTGGGCAGCTGGGCACTAGGCGTGGAGTCAGGAAACTCATCTTCCTGAGTTCAAATCCAGCCTCAGACGCTAGCTGTATGATCCTGGGCAGGTCACTTAACCTTGTTTGCCTCAGTTTCCTCAGTAAAATGAGCTGGATAAAGAAATGGCAAACCAGTCCGGTATCTCTGTTAAGAGAACCCCAAATGGGGTCATGAAGAGTCGGACACAACTGAACATTAACAGCAATAACGATACGTGGTGAGCTCAGAAAGACAGTATGGGGCCAGATTGAAAAAAAAAAATTAAAAACCAAACAGAGGACTTTGTATTTTATCCTAGAGAGAAAAGAGAGTCCCTTAAACAGGAGAGTGATGTGGTCCAACCTGTGCATTAGGATTATTATTTTGGCAACTGTGGAGGATGGACTGAGGAGGGGAGAGGTTGGAATCAGCAAGACTTGGGGACTAAATGGGCACAAGGAATGGGAGAAGAGTCCAGAGCGACTCTGAAGCGTCAGTCCTGGGGTATTGATATTTGGTGGTGCTCTCAACAGGTATAGAAGGGTTCAGAAGAAGGGCAGGTTGTATGCGCCGGGTGAAGTTAATAAGCTTTTTTGAGCATGCGGCGTTTAAGATGCTTACAGGACGGGCATTTGGGAGCTGTCTGAAGAGAGATTATAATTGAGGCCATGAGAGCTGATGAGATCACCATGGGAGAGAGCGTAGAAAGAAAAGAGAGCCCCGGAGAGATACCTGGAGTACACTCATACAAAGCGGGCAAGATGTGGATGATTATCTAGTAAAGAAGTATGAGAAGGCATGGTTACTCCCATTCATTCTAATTCTTCTATACAACATGACTAATGTGAAAATGTGTTTAATGGGAATGTATATGTAAAACCTATATCGGATTACATGCTGTCTTGGGGAGGGGGAGAAAATGTAAAACTCATGGAAATGAATATTGAAAACTAAAAATAAATTAACTTATTAAAAAAAAGAAGTATGAGAAGGAGCAGTCAGTCAGGTAGCGTCAGAAGGGAGCTGTGTTGTAAAAATGCAGGAAGTGGAGAATATCTAGGAGAAGGTGGTGGTCAACAGTATTAAACATTGCAGAAAGGTCAAGAAGGATGAGGACAAAGAAAATACCAATCCAGAGCCATATTTCGGTAATGGTTTTTAGCCCAGCACGGGCACCAGTTTCCTCATTTGTAAAAAGAGGGGATTGGACTGGATAACTTTTCTAATGTCCTTTCCACTTCTAGATCTGTGAGCCTATTATCCTGAGTTTCAGTGGAATCTATGAAGTCAAGATGTCCTCCTTGTTTTAGGGCTTCAAGTTGCTCTTGGGTATTGCCTACGCTTTAGTGCATGTATAGAAAATGGAACACCCAGGTTTTTTTCCTTCTCTCCTTTTTTAGATTTCGTCTCCCATGACCTTCTAGGTATCTCCAATGCTATTCTTCCTTCATTATAGCTACTGGGATCCTGCTTGGTAGCTGTGCAGAGGCAGATTTTCCCTTCCCTTATCCTTTTCATTTTCATGTTCAGGTGCATCCGTACATCAGGCAAATACATTCTAACCAGCCTTTGTTAGGTACACTCCATCCCGGATGAGGGATCTGTCATCCCTATATTTTAATAGTCCAGAAATCGGAGCCCCATTCTCAGACAAGAATAACCATAATAATAATAACTGGCATTTAATATGTACCAGGGACTGTGCTAAGCACTTTATACTCGTTATCTCGTTTGATTCTCACGACAACCCTGGGAGGCAAGTGCTATAATCATTCCCATTTTACAGGTGAAGACACTGAGACAAAGAGAAGTGACTCGGTCACACAGCCAGCAAGTGTCTGAGGCCAGATTCGAACTCGGGAAGACGAGTTTTCCTGACTCCAGTCCCGGTGCTCTATCCACTGAGCCACCTAGCGGCCCAGCAATACTTTCTAGGTTCATTTATAGTCACTAAGCTTCTGGGATAGCACAGCATTCAAACTCTGAAATCATGTCGCTATCTTTATGCCTCTAAACAGGACCACTCCCCCCACATCTCTGGGATACTCAATAATGTAATATAAATTGGAGATTTCATCAGGATAGGGGGCTCCCAGTATAGAAACTCCATCCAGCAACACAGATGAATAACTCATTTGCAAATCAGCATCTTAGAGAGTAGGGGGCGGGAGAAGTAAGGGGAAATGGGAGGGGACAGAGACTTGCTCATGGTCACCCAGTGGGCTTGGAATTCAGATCTTCCTGACTCCAAAGGTAACCTCCGTCAACTGCATTGGATGCATCCAGTGCATCCATGCACCACATATACGTTCCTATGCCAGCTCTCAGTAGTAAAAAAAAAAACAACACAAAAAACCCCACCAAATTATTTTATCTTATATTTTGATAATTAAGTTAGAAACCTTTATTTAACATGCCTAATGAGGAAATTTAGGGGTAGTTAGGTGGTGCAGTAGATAGAGCCTGGGCCTGGAATCAGGAAGACTCATTTTCTTGAGTTCAAATCTGGCTTCAGACACTTACTAGCTGTGGGACACTGGGCAAATTACTTGACCCTGTTTGCCTCAGTTTCCTCATCTGTAAAATGAGCTGGAGAAGGAAATGGCCAACCACTCTAGTATCTATGCCAAGAAAATTCCAAATGGGGTCATGAAGAGTCAGACACGACTAAAACAACTGAATGACAAAAAAGGCAGAGTTTGTTTCGCATGATTTCATATTTTAATGGGTTTTGTATTTCTTGCTTTCTCAGTGGGGAGTAGAGAGGATGAGAGGAAAGAGGAAATCTAGAACCAAATATTTAAAAAATAATTTAAAAAAACCCCTTTAACACATTATTTACATTCTTTCATTTGACCCACAGAACAACCTAGTGATATAGCTACAAGGGTGAGTTGGTAAATGTGTAAGAACCAGTTCTTGGGGAAAAATGTACCTATGACATACTTTCCAGTTTAATCTGTATTATTAACTTTTTTCTCCATCATTTTTTAAAGACTAGACAATCAACAAAACAATAAATCAAGCCCTGTTTTGTAGCATTTGCCGACTTCCAAGATGTAAATGTAAAAGATGTAAACACTGAACTGTTAGCTCTTGAGAGCTGGTTTAAGCATGCTCCAGCACACCTCTGGACCTAAGCAGCACAAGTATTATTGTCTCCTTTTTATAGATGAGAGGTTAAGTGACTTGTTCAAAATCACACAGTTAGCAAGTGACAAAGCCTGGACTTGAACTGAGGTTTGGCTGCAAGTTCTTTTATCTTTATTACTTTGCTATATGCTGGTGCTGATAACAACTGCTCCCATTTCTACAGCCTTATAAGCTTTGCAAAGCATTTTTCATGCATTATCTAATTTGATCCTCACAACAATGCAGTAAGGCAAGGGCATTAAAAATCAATCAATGAGCATTTATTAAGTGCCTACTCTGTGCCAGACTCTGTGTTGGGTACTGGGGATATAAGAACAAAAGGGAAAACCATCCCTGCCCTCAAGGAACTTATAGTCTAACTGGGGGAGACAACATATACTTATATACAAAATGGATACAAGGTGATTTTGGGGGGGAAGGCACTAAGAGCTGAGGAGATCAGAAAAGGCCTCATGGAGAAGCTGAGCTTCAATAGAAACTAGGTGTTCAAGGAGATAGAGGTGAGGGAAGATTGTATACCAGGCATGGGGGACAACCAGGGCAAAGGTCTGAAGGCTGGAGATGCTGTATATGAATAACAGGGAGGAAAGTCAATTTGACCAGACCTGACTGTGTGTTTAGGGGAGTAATATTCAATAAGGTAGGAAAGACAAGATTGGGGTCAGGTTGGGAAGGGTTAAGATTAGGCTGTGAAGAGCTTTAAATGTCAAATAAGAGTTTATATTTGATTCTGGAGGTAAGAGGGAGCTATTGCGGTTTATTGAGAAGGGCAGTAACATAGTTAGATTTAAGTTTTAGGAAAATAACTTCAGCTACTGCGTGACATATAGATTGGAGAGGGGAGACACCTAAGGCAGGGAAAGTGAGCAGAAGACTATTGTAATAATCAAGCCAGAGGTTATGAGGACCTGATCAAGGGTGATGGTCATGAGAGTGGAGAGAAGGTGATAGATATGGGAGATGCTGGGGAGACAGAGAAGACGAGATTTAGCAGCTGATTGGATGTGTGGGGTAAGAGAGAGTGAGGAGTTCACAGTGACCCCAAGATGGCAAGCCCAGATAACTGGGAAACTGGTAGTGCTCTCAGGAGAATTGGGAAGATCAGAAGAGGGGTGGGTTTTGGGGGAGAGATTAAGAGTTGAGTTTGGGATGAGAGGCAGTATAGTATATTGAGGAGACGGTGGTGTCATAAAATCCCAGGAAGGAGAAAGATTGAGGGAACGGAAGCTGAGGGAAGTTAAATAATTTGTCTAGGGTCACATAGCTACTAAATGTCAAAGGTGGGATTAGCACTCAGATCATCCAGTGCTCTGCCCATGCTGTCTCTTGGGCCTTGATTTTAAAAGATTTTCAGGGAAAGGGATTACCCAGTCCTTCTAAGCCATCTATTCTGCAGTCTCTTAATTCAACAGTCAAGAAGACCTTCCTAAGCTTCTGTTTTCTGGAGGGTTTTTTGTCTTTTTTTTCTTTTTCTGTTTTTTTTTTCTTTAGAAAACAGAATGTTAGAACTAGAAAGGTTTTTGCTTAAAAAAATGGGAAAAGGACACAGGTACAAAAATATTTATAGCAGCTGTTTTTGTGGTGGAAAAGAGTTGGAAATTGAGGTGATGCCCATCAATTAGGGAATGGCTGAACGAGTTGTGGTATATGATTGTGATACAGTACTATTGTGCTATAAGAAATGATGAGTAGAATAGTTTCAGAAAAACCTGGAAGGACTTACATGAACTGATGCAAAGTGAAGTGAACAGAACAAGG
This sequence comes from Trichosurus vulpecula, assembly GCF_011100635.1. Taxonomy (NCBI): domain Eukaryota; kingdom Metazoa; phylum Chordata; class Mammalia; order Diprotodontia; family Phalangeridae; genus Trichosurus; species Trichosurus vulpecula. Next base: position 181,450,010 of record NC_050576.1, on the reverse strand, counting down.
AGAACATTGTATACAGTAATAGCAATATTGTAATGGTGATCAACTGTGAATGGCTTAGCTATTCTCAGCAATACAATGATTCAAGACAGTTCTGAAGGACACATGATGAAAAATACTGTCCATCTCCAGATCAAAACACACTTTTTAAACTTTCTTTATTTTTCTTGGTTTTTTGGTTTTAGTCTATTTTCTTTTGCAACATGGCTAATAAGGAAATTTACATGACTGCACATGCATTATCTATATCAAATTGCTTGCCTTCTCAAGGAGGGAGGAGGGGAGGAAGTAAGGGAGAGAACTTGGAACTCAAAATTTTTAAAAAGTTAGAAATTGTTTTAATATGTAATAGGAAAAAATAAAATTAAAAAACAGTAACAAGAATAAAGGTCTTTGGGTATTATCTAGGTCCAAGCTCTTTCTTTACAGATAAGGATACCGGAAAGAGGAAATGATCCACCCAAGGTCACACAGAAAGTCAGAGGCAGGGGGAGTTTTTTTTTTCCTTATGCTTTGTTATAAATTCAGTTATAATATCATGGTCATGAAATAGGACTGTTCAGGTTGCCTTTTAAAGTTGCTCCTTGTAATCTGCTTCCTCTGCCATCATCGTGGTACATGGGAAAAGTAGTATGGTCCAGTATAAAAGGCTCCAGGTTTGGAACGAGAGGTCCTGCATTCAGATTTTGCCTCTTATTACCGTCATGTGACCATGAACAATTCATTTAATCTCTCTGGGCCTCAGTTTCCTCATCTGTAAAATAAATGGGTCAGACTAGACAGCCTTCTAGCTCTAAATACATAATCTATGATCTTGGATTTTATGAGTCTGGGTTTAGGAAGGAGCCTCCTGAACTTCCATGGTCATTGTCAGTTACTTGACAATTAATTCATTGAGATTTGGCCAAACCTGTCTTGTCCCCACAGCAAGAAGACCCTTTTCTATCTGGATCTCAAAGTTATCTTCTGCTCAGCAGTTGTGCTGGTAAATGTTTAACAATCATTCTTCTAGGAAAAAAAAAAACAACAACTGTAAACAGGCCACAGTTTTTCCCCCTGGTCATCATTTCTTATAGTATTCCATCACAATTATATACCACAACATTCCCCAATTGATGGGCATCCCCTCAATTTCCAATTCTTTGCCACCACAAGAAGAACTGCTATAAATATTTTTGTACATGTAGGCAGGACACACTTTTAAGTTTAACCTGCATTAGTAACAATCTATTAAATCTAGACAATCAATACAATAATAAATCATGTCTTGATTTGTAGCTTTTGCTGATTTCTAAGGTATAAATGCTGCCACTGAAAATTTAACAATTGACTCTCCTGAGGAATGCACCCATTGCCCCCTGCCCTCCTCTAGGTATTAGGCTCTTTTGTTTTTCTCTCCTTGCCTTGGAACTCCACCTGTTTAGTGCCATTAGAGACTGCTTCCTGGTTCCTCAGGCCTCTTGTTCAGAGATAAGCTTGAAGTAGAATCTCCAATGTGAACCTTTCAGTCAGTTCAGGCCCTGATATAAAAAAATCCAATTTGAGTGAGTTGTAGTAGAGGCATTATCAGATTTGGAATCAGAGTCTGGGTTCAAAACATAGTTGTGTCACTTAGTCCCCATGTAACCTGGGACAAATCACATAATCTCTTTGGACCTCAGTTTCCTATTCTGTGAGAAATGAGATGGGTGGGGTTGGAGAGGGTTGGGGAGGGTTGGAGAGTTTGGGGGTGGGGGAGTGAGGAGGATGGGGTATATGGATTGGGCTAGAAGGTCCCTTCCTTCTTTATGACTATAGGGAGATAATGTGGTACAGTAGAAAGATTACTGGAAATAATACCTGGATTCGAATCCTGGCTCTGTCACTCAGTATGACCTTGGGGAATTTATCTCACCCTTGTGCCTCAGTTTCCTCATTTACAAAACATGGTTGGTTTTGAATAGCCTCTAAAGTCCTTTCAAACTCTAAAACCTTGATATGATTCTATTATGTAGTTATATATTATATGATTCTTGATATGATTCTGTGTGGTCCCCAGCCAGGTCTGTTGCCTTGTTCCTATCCTTATTCTGTGGCTACTCCCACTATTTCTTATTTTTATGCAACATAGGGGCTTTTATAAAGGAATATTAACTCCAAAAAGTATAGTCACAAATATACAAACTTATTCCTCCCCAAAAAGTGGAAGGCATAATTGACCTCCACCATTACACCTAAGTCTTAGGAAGGTTGGTTAGACAGGTAAGACAACCAGGAGAGAACAGTTTCATAAAAACCCAGTAAGGAGAAGGGTCTCAGTCTCACCAGTTTCAAAGACACTGGCATCCAATCAAGGAAACCATCCCTACCCACATGGTAGGGCATGCAACAGGGCTCCAACTTAGCCAACCTGGGCAAGCTCAGAAGGCCATACTAGGTTACATTTATTTTTATTTTAGTTTACTTTTTAATCAGCAAGAATTTATTCTCTCTTTCCCTTCCCCTTCAATTTAAACGAAAAACATGACCTTTGTAACAAATATATATAGTCAAGCAAAATAACTTTCCTATTGGTCACATCCAAAAATTATCGTCTCATTCTGTATCATGAACCCATCACCTCTCTGTTTGGAGGTGGGCAGCATTATTTCATCATGGTCATTACATTGATTGGAGCTGGAGACTTTTAAAGTTGTTTGTCTATATGATGATACTCTATAAATCCTTTCTATTCACTTCATTTGGCATTGGTTCATACAAGTCATACAAGTTGGTTCACACAAGTCTTACAAGTTGGTTCACACAAGTCTTTTCAGGTTTCTCTGAACCTGTTCCTTTCATGACTTCTTACGACACCATAGGATTCCATTACTTTCATAGGTTATTCAGTCGTGTATGACCTTTCGTAACCCTATGTGGAGTTTTCTTAGCAGAGATACTGGAGTGGTTTGCCATTTCTTTCTCCAGTTCATTTTACAGATGAGGAAATTGGAGCAAAGTCAAGTGATTTGCCCAGAGTCACCCAGCTAGTAAGCATCTGGGGATAAATCTGAACTCTGGTCTTCCTGACCCTAGATCTGGCGTTCTATTCACTGTACCACCTAGCTACTACCTTTATATACCATGTTTCATTCACCCATTCCCCTGTCAATAGGTACTTCCTCATTTACTGGCTCTTTGCCAACACAAAAATTCAGCTCTATGAATATTGTTGTACATGTGTCCTTTTCCTCTTTCTTTAATCTCTTTGCACAGTTATCCCTTCCACATTGAGGGGGTTAGGGGCTTTGTGCCCCAACGATCTAGAAAATCTGTGTAAAATCCATAGGGGCAGACTCTTCACTTTCATTTTCCTTTAGGAAATCATATTAGGACTTAGCCTTTTCTTGTAGGATGCCAGAGTCTACTAGAATGCCTTTTTTGCAACAATCTTGCATTGCTGAGTTTCTAAATTTTTTCTGTGTCATCTTCTGGCCTTTGCATGTCATCTGAGGCTTCCACAAAACTCCCCCCAAATTCCCATCTGATTTCTTATGCCAATCCATGATATATCGAAACCATGATGCGGAAAGTCTTGATGTAGAAGGGATGACTGTAGCCCATCTCTTGGTGCATGAAGCTTACTATCATATGGTTTCATCTTTTTTATTTTTTTTGAAAGGATGATGGCAAACCCTTATAGGTTGTCAGCTATTAATTTCAATCCCTGCCCCGACCCCCTCCCGCCCCGCCTTTCCATTCTCCACTTCAATCCTAGAATGAATCAATGTTCCAAAGTTCTTTTTGGAGTTGCAGCCTAAGCTCCCTTCAGCCTCGAATCCAAGAATGACTTAACAGCCCACAATTTTTTAAAACCCCTTTTCAACCAGCCTGCTTTTCGCCTGCCCCCTGTTAACCTTTGGAGGAAAAAAGCCCCCGTCAACATTTGGAAGACAGCATCCCTCCCTTTCAATATGGTCAATGGAACCGAGAATCAAGACCCTTGGGTTCTAGTCCCAGACCTTAACATGTTAGTGACAAGTCATTAAGCTTCAATTTTGCATTCTGTAAATGGTGGATAATAATCTTTGCCCTGCCTACCTCCCAAGGGTATTGTAAAGATGAATCGGATAACAGTTGCCAAAAGCTTTGAAACTGCAAAGGGAACCTCGTTATTATTCCCAGAGTCCTAACAATATGTCTCTGGTTGGAACCAGTGTCTGGCTTAGAAGAGTGGCCCGGGGCCCAGTTCTGGTTTAATTCCCATTATTATCAGGAACAGCCTGATAATAATGAGGGTGAGGGTGGGGCTGGAGTGTGCTGGTGTAGGTGTATGTTTGGGGAGGGAAGGGGGCTTCTGGGGCTAATTGCCAGGAAGGATTGGGCCAAGTGGGAGTTGAAAGAGAGGTGGTAGGAGGAGGAACAAGAGGGACCATAAACACACTGATTTATTTTTAGCATAATAGAAGATTCTATCGCCCTGACAGATGCAGGAAAACATCATTTTTAACACCGATATTTTCCTGGGGATTCTCTATGACTGCAAGTTATGGAACACCACAATCCCTCAACAATCAAAATAGCCAGTTACCTGAAGGACAATGGACTGCTGTTTGGAGGGCATCAACAGGTAATGATATATTACCAAGTGCTGCTGTGCATTGCATGAGGATGACTTGCATTCAAGAAGCAATGTGAAAGAGACCACTCATGACCTTGGGCAAGTCACTTAACCCAAATTGCCCTGCTTTCCCCCCTACCCCCATAAAAAAAACAAACCAAAAACAAACCAAAAAAAAAAAAAAGAGACCACTCAAGAAATGCATTATGGGATAAGGTGGGGTGGCAAAAGGGAGGGATAATAGATGGACAGCCCAAATGCTGGAAATATTTTTTTAAATCTAGAACAGGGATTCTTATCCTTTTTTTGTGGCATGGACCCCTTTGGCATTCTGGGTAAGCCTGTGGACTCTTCTCAGAATAATGTTTTTGAAATACATACAATAAAATATATAAGATCAAAAAAGAAACCACTTCTATTGAAATACAATTATCAACATATAATTTTTTAAAAAGCAATTTCAGAGACCCCAGGTTAAGAACTCCTGAACTTACTGCATTTTGGTCAGATGCTGGAAGGAGAATCTATGGGAGAGAAGAGTGAGAAAGCCAAGGCTTGAATGAGTTTCAAGCTGTATTGTGGAAGGGAGTTTGTGCACATAGGAACATAGATTTAGAGCTGGAAGGAGCCTAAGAGGCTGAGTCCAACTCCCTCATTTTACCAGTAAGGAAGGTGACTTATCCAGGAATCATGCCGTTAATAAGTGTCTGAGGCAAGATTTGAACCTAGGTCTTTCTGGGTCCAGGTCCAGCACTATCTCCATTATACTGTGCTACCCCTCTGACGAGGTAGATGAGCTCGTGGATCCATTGAAGTATGGAAGTGTCCCCAGCACTTAGCACAGGTCTTACCACATTATAAGTGCTTAATCAATGTTTGTTGATAATGATGATAGTAATGATAATAGCTAGCCTTTGTATAGTGCTCTAATGTTTGCAAAATGCTTTACATATGTTAACATATTTGATGATAATCATAGCAAAAGGAGTGGAGTGATTGGAGAGAATCGTTGGATTCACTGGTTGAGTAAATCCCATCTTCCAAGAAGCTGGCCATCTGTGGGTGCAGCTTGAAGACAACTCAACTTAATTGATGGGAAACATTTAGGATCTTAAGGAGATTTATCTCTTGTAGATGGATAGGGAAGAGACTTAAAAGGCTTCCATTCAGCTTGGACAAGATGACTCTTCTACTAAGTCCTGGGAGGATGGGGATGTTTTCTATGCTAAGCCTGTAATTTGCCTCCATATTCCTCCTCCATCCCTCGTCAAATATACCATGTCCATCCTTGGAGGCCCAGCTAAGGTCTTAACTCTACCAGGACTCCTTCCTCATCAGTGATCTCTTTCTTTTCTGTACTTAAGACACCATATTACTTCGTTGTTGATGAGTCATTTCAGTCATGTCCGATTCTCTGTGACACCACTTTGGGGTCTTCTTGGCGAAGATCCTGGAGTCGTTTGCCATTTTTTTCTCCAGCTCATTTTACAGATAAGGAACTGAGACAAACAGGGTTAAGTGACTTGCTCAGGGTATGTAACAACGATGCTACTTGCTGCTACGGTGGCTAAGGCCAATAACTCCAGCACACAGGAGGAATACTAGCACAAGTTCTTTGATCTGCTTTTCTAAGGAAAGCAAATATAAGGGGTTAACAATCTTACTTTAATTAAACACACATATATCATTCACTTAGTTCAGGGGAAAAAGTCAGCATCCTGAACTTCAGAGAAAACACAAAAAGAAATTACAAGCAGAAATTATATAAATGGAGCAAAATAACACAAATCAGCAGACGGGCTGCTAGCTGTCTGTCCAAGACATTACATACATAGTTACCAGAGAGAGAAGCACCAACATCTGGGTTTTTCAAAGCTGGGGGACTCCAATGGCTACCCAGAGTCTCATCTGGTCAAATCACGACACTCTTTCAGTGAGTGAGCCCCAAGCAAAATACTAACCTCAGAGTATATATATGCACTTCTTCAGGGTCAGAGGGCATCACAACCATGAGACTCAAACCTACATGACCTAAGCCTTCCTGTGAGTTAAGCAGGTCATCAAAGACTCCTAATTCAATCAAAGACTCTTGATTCAAACAAAGGCAAGACTCAAAGGCACTTGACTGCCTTAGTGCTGAGAAGCACTCCAAAACAAAAGACAACAAAAAGTCCCACTTTACTTGCCATCACGGGGTCACCCACTTGCTAAGTGCCTGAGGCCCTATTTGGATGCAGATCTTCCTGACCCTGCACCAACTACCTGCCCCCATATTACTTAGCACCTGCTCAGTGTTTCCTTTCTCCCATTAGACTAAACTATGCATGAGGCCAGGGTGATTATCTCTTATCTGAACTTTGCATCATCCCAGCATCAGTGTTTGGACTAAAGGTAAACAATAAAAGTTGATTCAGTTGAGTTACTGCCTCCAATGCTGTCATCTACTGCCTTCTAATTGTTTATATGCTAGTTAGTCTCTCCAGCTAGTAAGCTCCTTGGTGTGGAACTCTTCAAAAACTTAATAAAATGTTTTTGGAAGGTTAATCATATGCAAGGATCTATCTTTGACCTCTCTACCCCCTTTTGGTGATCTCATTCACTCTCAGGGCTTTAATGATTATTTATATGTACATAAGTACTACCTCTACAATATTAGCTTTAACATCCCCCTAGGTTACAATCATGCCAGTATCTCTCAGATGAAGGTTTAGCCTTGGAATGTCTGTCAAACACTTCAAACTTCATATATCCCAAACTGAATTAGTCTTTTCCCCAAAAAAACCTACCTCTCTGCCCAACTTCTTTAGGGGCACCCTCCGAGTTATCTAGGCTTGAAACCTTGGAGCCATTTTTGAGTCTTACCTCCCACTTCCTTACCTCCCACATTGAATTAGAAGCTAAGTGCTATCAATCCAATCATTACAGTCCCTCCCATCTGAACCCTCCCCCTTTACTCACACTGTTACCATCCTAAATTCAGGTTCTCATTAGTCTCCCTCCTGGACTATTATAATAGCTTCCTAACTGGTTTTGCTACCTCTACTCTGGCCCCACACATTTTGGAAGCTTCCAAGGATCTGTGATCTCACCAATGTGGGTTTTATTGTTGCTATTGAATCTTTTCAGTCATATCCCAGTCTTTGTGACCCCATTTGGAGTTTTCTTGGCAAAGCTACTGGAGTGGTTTGCTAAGTGTCTGAGTTTCTTTTCCAGTTCATTTTATAGATGAGGAAACTGAGGCAAACAGGGCCACATAGCTAATAAGTGTCTGAGGCCAGATTTGAACTGAGAAAGATGAGTGTTCCTGATTGTACTGTCTCCAATGAACGTGCAGTGCTTCTCTTGGGGGACTTTTGTTCATTCTCTTTAAATTTTCCATCTTGCCCCCAACATCCTAGGGGCTGGATATTTTGACATTGCATAGATAACAATGGAGAATGAGGGCTGGGCCTCAATTAACCATTGCTCCTGCTACATGGCTGATTCTCCTTCTTTGCCTATACACTCTCTGATGATATCCTTTTTACATCTATTCTACATTTATTTCTCCTGTATAATTTTTTTGTTGGTCATATGCTGAAGCCAGTCTGACTCAGGCACATTATCCACCTTTCCTTTGTCCTTTGGGTGACCTGCAAATTTCATTCTTTGGAGGCTGTTGTATTCTATGACTCACAGTCATTTAGAATCCCCAGAAGAAAATGCTTACATTAAAATAAAAAAAAAATAGGCTTTCATTTCAGGGACAAGTTAGGGTTTTTAAAAGGACCACACAATTTCCCAAATCTCTTCCCACCAGCTGCCAACATAATTTTCCTAATGCACAGGACCATCAGTCAATTAATAAGCTTTTATTAAGTGCCTACTATATGCTTGGCACTGTGCTGATGGATGAGAATACAAACACAAACAGTTCTTGCTCTTAACAACAATAATTTTGTGTGATTTTGGTTGGTTCCTTTATTGGTAATGGAGAGAAATAACTGCAAGTTAAAACAAAAAACAGAAAAGACTGACATAAATCTATCAACAACAATAGTTAACATTTACAGAGTGTTTTAATGTTTGCAAAGCACTTTACATGTGTAGCAAGTACACATTGACCTCACCCTCCCACAGCGAGGCCTGCTCCATTTCCCTCCACTTATAAGGGGACCAGAAGGAGTTTGGGGCTCCTCTAATGTCACTGGCTCAAGACTCCACCAATTGTGTTCCCCCCCATCAGTGATTAGCACCCCATTTCATTTAACCAGTTAGCATTAATTATCTTTTACAAAGCTAATCAATACCCGTTTTTACAGGGATATTTACTTCAGAGATAGAGTAAGGGCAAAAGTGCAAACATTTCCCCCCAGTATCTCCGGGGTACACTCTCCCCTGGGCAGCTAAGTGGCACAGTGGGTGGAGCACCAGGCCTGGAGCTAGGAAGACTGTCTTCCCGAGTTTAAATCTGGCCTTAAACACTTACTAGCTATGTGACCCTGGGCAAGTCACTCAACTCTGTTTGCCTCCATTTCTCATCTGTAAAATGAGCTGGAGAAGGAAATCGCAAACCACTCCAGTATCTTTGCCAAGAAAACCCCAAATGAGGTGAAGATTGGAAATGACTAAATAACATCAACCTGGAGAAACCAGCCAAGACAATGAAGTAGAGAGTTATCAAGGCCAACCAAAGCCTTTGTGTAAATCCTCCCAGTTCTGGCTATATAACGAATCAAAACTCTTCTGGGTGTGAGCTCCTCCCATGTGTATGTGTGGAGATGCCATTAGAGGAAGAAGTTTTCTGGGTCTAGACCTTTTGATATTGCACAGATAACAATGGAGCACACAGGCTGGGCCTCAATTAGCCATGCTATTGCTATATTATGGGTCATCCTCTTTCTTTGGCTATACAGCTCTCTGATGATATCCTTTTTACGTCACTTTCTTTCCCTTTCCCTTTCCTTCCTTCCTTCCTTCCTTCCTTCCTTCCTTCCTTCCTTCCTTCCTTCCTTCCTTCCTTCCTTCCTTCCTTCCTTCCTTCCTTCCTTCCTTCCTCCCTCCTTCCTGCTTTCCTCTTTCTTTCTTCCTTTTCCTTCTTTCTTTCTTTCTTTTTCTCTTTCTTTCTCTCACCCTCTCTTTCTTTCTTTCTTCCTTCCTTCTTTCTTTCCTTCCTTCCTTCACCACATCTTTTTACCCCACTTATGCATTTGATCTCCACAAAACCCTATGAATTAGGCACTAATATTATCCCCACTTTAAGGATGAAGAAACTAAGACTGAAATAGATTAAGTGATTTGCCCAAGGTTCAATCAATCAATCATTGATCATTTATTAAGTGCCTACTGTGAATACTATGCTAGGTAGGCCCTAGGGATAAAAATATAAAGAATGAAAGAAAGAATCTCTAAAGGAATTTACATTCCATAGGGAAAGACAACATGTACATATACACATACATACACTGCAAATACAAAATGAATACAAGCTGGTTAAATAAAAGCTAGTCCAGGAGAGAGGGAGGCCACTAGCAGTTGGAGGGATCAGAAAAGGTTTTGTTTAGAAGGTGGTGCTTCTGGAAGAAAAAGAAGGATACTCTGAGGTATGGGTGAGGAAGGAGGTCATGGAAGCAAGAGATATAGTACTGCTGTATGTGAGGAAGGGCGAATATACAGCTGGAGCATAGATTACAGGAAGAATAATAATATATAATGAGGCTGGAAATTGGGTCAGGTTGCAAAACACTTTAAAAGTCAAAAAAGAAAGGGTCTAAGAGGATTTGGCCTCAGAAAACCACTAGTTAGTTTTGCAGTTACCTACCTTAAAAAAAATTTTTTTTTAAAGTTCGTGGATGCCAAGTTAAGAACCCTGGACAAGAGGGTCCAGTTCTAAGGTCTTTTCCAACTCTAGAAGACTATGATCATGAAATAAGTCGGGAGATAGTAAAAGAACACCAAGATGTACTTGATAAGTTCAAAACACTATGCTTAGTTTTTTCCCTTTTGTTTTGATTCTTCTTTCACAACATGACTAATGTGGAAATATGTTTAGCCTGCATCAGATTGTTTGCCATCTTGGGGAAGGGGAAAGGAGGGGAGGATGGGAGAAAAAATTTGGAACTCAAAATCTTATAAAAGTGAATGTTGAAAACTATCTTTACGCGTAATTGGAAAAAATAAAATACAATTAAGTAGGAAAAAAGGGCAAGAATAGCAATAATGACTTCAGACAAATCAAAAAGCAAAAGTAGACCTAATTAAAAGGAAAAAGCAGGGAAACTACATTTTTCTAAAAGGTACCATACACAGTGAAGTAGTATCAATACTAGACATATATGCACGAAGTAGTATAGCATCCAAATTCTTAAGGAAAAGTTAAATGAGTTGCAGGAGGAAATTGACAGTGGGTGACTTCAACTTTCCCCTTTCAGACCTAGATAAACTTAACCATAAATAAACAAGAAAGAAGTTAAAAGATGAATAGAATGGACAATATGATTATTTAAAATAAAAAATTTTTGCACAAATTTAATATACTAAAAATTAGAAGAGAAATAGGTAACTGGGGAAAAATCTTTGTAATAAGTTTTTTCTGATAAAGGTTTTATTTCCATGATTTTAAAAAAATTGGTTCAAATTTACAAGACTAACAACAATTTATTGTTAAAGGATATAAAAAGGGGATTTTCAAAGGAAGAAATTCAAGCTATCTATAGTCATGTAAAAAAAATACCCTCAATCACTAGTAAATGGAAGAATGTAACTAATGCAATTTTGGTTCCTCTACCACCTATAAAACTGGCAAAGATAACAAAGAAGGAAAATGATAAATGTTGGCGTGGACTTGGGAAAACAGGTATACTAATGTATTGTTGGTGAAACTGTAAATTGGTTCTGCCATTTTGGAAAGCAGCTTGGACTTACATCCAGAAAGTTATCAAACTGTGAATATACTTTGATTCACTACTAGGTTCATACTACCAAGAAATAAAAAAAATAAAAGGAATTATACCAAAAAAAACCCTATCTTTAAATGTAAATTGGAAAAAATAAAAAACTATTAAACAGGAAAAAAACCCACCATGCTCAGATGACTGACATCCCAGGGTACAAAAAGAACTGGTAGATTATATTGTAGAGCTACTGTAAGTAATATCTGGAGAGAAAAAACAGAAAACATAGACAGTAGAGTCTGCAAATTATGGGCTATTAAGCTTACTGTCTGTGGGAAAATTCTAAAGCAGTGATTCTCTAACTATGATTTAGGGACCACTGGGGGTTCCTAAGACCATTTCAGGGTGTCTATTTTCCTTCTTCCTTCCTTCCTTTCTTTTTTAGCATTTTAATTTTAATACTTTCTTCTAGTTACACGTAAAAGCAATTTTTAACTTTTAATTTTTACAATTTTGAGTCCCAGATTTTCTCCCAGCCCTCCTCCTCTCTCATTGACAAGACAAGCAATTTGATAAAGGTTATATATGTACAGTCATGAAAAACCTATTTCCATATTAGTCGTATTGTGAAAGAAAACAGATACAACCCCCCCCCCCCAGGAAAAATGAAGTAAAAAACCAGTATACTTTGATCTGCATTCAGATTCCATCAGTTCTTTCTCTGGAGGTGGATAGCATTTTTCATCATAGGTCCTTCAGAATTGTCTTGGATCCTTGTATTGCTGAGAATAGCTAAGTCATTCACAGATGATCATTGTAGAATATTGCTGTTATTGTGTACAATATTCTCCTGGTTTTGCTCAGTTCACTTTGTATCAGTTCATGGAAGTCTTTCCAGGTTTTTTGGAGAATATCCTCCTCACCACTTCTTTCTCTCTCTCTCTCTCTGTCTCTGTCTCTCTCTCTCCCCACTTCCTTCCTTCCTTTCTCCCTTTCATCTCAAATCCTTTTATTGCACTCTTTGGATCTTTCTTTTTTTTATTTTTAATTTTAGTTTAATTAATTATTTTTAGTTTAGAACATTCATTTCCACAAGCTTTTGAGTTTTAAATTTTCCCGCCTCCCTCCCCTTCACCCTCCCCAAGAAGGTGTGTAATCTGATATAGGCTCTAAATATACATTCATATTAAACGTATTATCACATTAGTCATGTTGTAAAGAAGAATTATAACCAATGGAATGAATCACAAGAAAGAAGAAAACAAAAAGGAGAGAGAGCAAATAGTATGCTTCTGGCTGCATTTAGACTCTGTAATTCTTTCTCTTGATGTGCATAGCATTTTCCATCATGAGACTTTTGGAGCTATCTTAGAACCTCGTATTGTTGAGAAGAACTGAGTTCATCATTTCTTAAAGCACGATAGTATTCCATCACAATCATATACCAGGTGTCAATTTTCATAATAACACTAGTATGTTTTAATTTTTAATACTATAAATATAGATAGAACCCACATAAACAAAAGCTCTCTATCAGGTCCTCAAAAATTTTTGAGTGTGAGGGGTCTAGAGACCAAAAGGTTGGAGAACCATCTTTCTAGAGCATATTATTAAAGGGATGATTTATATTCATATACAGAAAAGGAACTAGTGCTTATAATAATTGATCAAGACCAGGCCATACCATAAATACTTTTTATCCATGGCCAATGAGAGAATTTGTTTTGTTTGACTATGAATATCAACTACAAAGGTTTTGTTTTTGTTTTTTCTTTTTCTTTTAAATGCAGAGCAGGGAGAGGGGCAACAGAAGAAAAAAGATTTTTAAAACTGAAATAAAAGTTAAAAAAACACACAAACAAAAGAACAGGTCATGCCAGACTAGCTTCATTTCTTTCTTTTTTTTTTTTTGACAGTTAATAGAATGATATATAGTTTACTGAGATTTTAACAAAGCATTTGCCCGAATCTCTCAGGCCATTCTTGTGGACAAGATAGAGAAATGTGGCCTAGATGATGCTCTAATCAGGTAGATTTGGACGTTGTTGACTGGTTCATGTCAGAGCAGATGTCAATGGTTTCCCATCAATGTGGCTGGAAGTCTATGGTAGAGCACTCCAGGTCTATTTGCTTTACTCCGGGTTGTTTAATATTTTTATCAACAGCTTTAATAAAGGTCTGCAGGCCTGTCTGTTTTCATTCTTCAGCAACATTTGCAGGTTGTTTGGGCAAGTTATAGAGACAAGGAGATTTTGAGTGCATCTGTACTTAGTAGAAGGTGAGGCCCTTTTGGTCGTGAGTGGTTTCCAAGGCTTCCTAAATTTTTCCCACCCCCGATCCCTCAGTGTTGTTGGTGTTGTGTGGCCTAAGGGTGTGTGCAGTGCAAAGTGCACATGCTTTGTGTTCAGAACCAAGGCTGTAGTGAAGTTGCATGATGCAACACCGGCAAGTGCTTCCAGAGACACCTCAGATTCATTACATGTTTGATTTTGAATTAATTTTTGGTCATTGTGTGTTCAGAAACCTTACTGTTGCCAAATTTTTCTCAACTCCATATGGGGTCTTGACCCATAGTTTAAGAAACAACGGATTCAGGCTTTGAGTAACTCATTGGCTTATGTATGAAAAGCCCAGCTGAAGACAATTGGCTTCCAGGATACAGATTGCTTCTTTTTTTTTTTTTTTTTTACCCCCAACCACTCCTTTGCATTGAAAAAAGAGTTAAAAAAAAACACCAAAATAACAATGAGCTTCAGAATTGTATACTTTGTATATTGTATACAGGTTGTCCAGTTGTGTCCAACTCTCTGTGACTCCATTTGTGGTTTTCTTGGCAGAGATATTGGAATACTTTGCCATTTCCTTCTCCAGTTCATTTTACAGATGAGGAAACTGAGGCAAAGAGGGTTGAGTGACTTGCCCAGGGTCACATAGCTAGTTAAGTATCTGAGGCCAGATTTGAACTCAGGAAGATGAGTCTTCCTGACTTCAGGCAGGGCACATGTACTTTGCCATCTAGCTGTGCAGGCATACCTTGTTTTATTGAACTTTGTAGATATCATGGTTTTTTGGGGTTTTTTACAAATCGAAGGTTTGCGTCGAGCACTATTTTTCCAACGATGCCCGCTTACATCATGTCTTTGTGTCACATTTTGGTAATTCTTACATTTCAAACTTTTTCATTATTATTATATCTGTTATGGTGATCTGTGATCAGTGATCTTTAATGTTGTACTTGTTTTGGGACACCACAAATCGTCCGTATAAGATGGCAAACTTAACTGACAAATATGTGTGTTCTGATTGCTCCCCCACTGGCCTTCTTCTCCCCACCCTTCCCCCACTCTCTTTCTCTCCCTCTCCTCCAGCCTCCCTATTCCCTGAGACACAATATTGAAATTAGGCCACTTAATAACCCTACAATGGCCTCTAAGTGTTCAAGTGAAGGAAGAGTCAATCGATGAGGCAAACTTCATTGTTGTCTTATTTTAAGAAATTGCCAGAGAACGTGTAGAACTGAGTGTTGAAGACTAAAAATAAAAAATCTAATTAAAAAAAAAAAGAAATTGCCAGAGCTATCCCAACATTCAGCAACCACCACTCTGATCAGTCAGCAGCCATCATCACTGAGACAAGACCCTCCACAAGCAAAAGAATTACCACTCACTGAAGGCTCAAATGATGGTTAGCATTTTTAGCAGTAAAGTATTTTTTAATGAAGGTAGGTACGTTGTTTTTTTAGACATAATACTATTACACACTTAATAAACCACAGTATAGTGTAAACTTTGTATATACGCTGTGAAACCAAAAAATTCATGGGACTCCCTTTATTGTGATATTTGCTTTATTGAGGAGGTCTGGAACTGAGTCTACAATATCTCTGAGGTATACCTGTAGTGAGTACTTGACAAATGGCCATTGTCTGGTTAGGTAACCTGGCCTGCAGAGATGAAGATTCGGGAAATGTGATAGGTGGTCACCATAGGTTTGGCCAAAGTCCCTCACGAGGGGGACCTGTCCCTGAAGCAGGAAGATTTATCAAAAGGAAAGGCTAAGCCTTTGCTCTCCCACCTCCTACACGGGGGATGGCAAGCCTCAGAGCTGAGGACCCGAGAGAGGCTGAGGATATGGGCACAGGAATATACCAACTGACCCATTCAGGAGCAAGCCAAGCTGAGAAACCTCTCCAGAAGAAACTTTATGCCCTTTGAGAGTCAAGCCCAGGCTAGCACTGCAGCAATTTGCCCAGTACAGCTGTGAACTTTGTTTTTGGAGGCAATAGGGGTTACGTGACTTGCCCAGGGTCACACAGCTAGTGAGTTCAAATTTGAACTCAGGTCCTCCAGACTCTAGGACCAGTGTTCTATCCATTGCATCACCTACCTGCCAGCTGTGAATTTTGTAAGGACATTGATGTCATCAAATTCTGGAGTAGTAAGTTGCCTCAACCACAGGTCCCCTACACAAGTATCTCACCACCATTGTTCTTTCTGGTTATGTACCATCATGCCCCCTATCCCGATGAATACAATATGTATTTTTGGGAGTGTCTCCTAGTTTTATCGGGAGAAATATTTTGTACCTACCATTCTTACAATGCCATTTGAGTAAATACCTGGGCTAAGAGTGAATTCAGGGCAGTTAGGTGGCGCCAGAATGCACAGAGTGCAGGGCCTGGAATCAGCAAGACTCATCTTCCCTGGTTCAAATCTGGCCCAAGACACTTATCTCCTTGAAGCAAAAGCCTTTCTTTTTAAATATCAGTATCCTTCTGGTGATGCTGTAGGGCCCTGAGTCACAGAAGTCACACACCCTCCTTATTAAAAGTGTTCCAGCTGCAAGTCACCCAGGAAGGGCTTGAGGCTGCATATTACTCATTTAGAATTACACTGAAGAAGGGGTGTAGGATAGGAGATTAATAATAACAATAGCTAACATTTACATGGCTCTTACTCTGTGCTAACTGCTTTACAATCATCTCATTTAATCTGCACAAAAACCCTAGGAGGTAGGTAGTTATTGCTGTTCAGTAGTATCCGACTCTTCAAGAACCCATTTGGGGTTTTCTTGGTAAAGATACTGAAGTGGTTTGCCATTTCTTTTATGATCTCCATTTTACAAATGAGGAAACTGAGGTTGAGTCACTTGCCCAAGGTCACATAGTAAGTGCTAAGATTGGATTGGAGCTCAGGTCTTCCTGACCCCAGGCCCAGCACTTTATCCACTGTGCCAGCTATCTACCCCTAGACTCATGACCCAGAAGAGGCAGTGGGCCAGTTCAGTCCTTTGATGGGAGCAGGAGATAAGTGGGGAACAGCTCTTGTGCTCTTTTGGCCCACATTTAGAGAGTGCAAAGGGATCTAGAGGAGGGCCATCAGCATGTAGAGTGAGTGGGTCCTTGGCCAAGGATTGATGGCCCAACCCACAAAGACTAGAATCAGGAGGCAGGGAAATAAGGTAGGGATGGGTAGTGATCTACCTACAGAGATCAGAGGTCCAGGGACGTAAATGTATGTAGTCTTAAAACTGGCATAAAAGAGATCAACCTGTGGAAAGACTTAGATGAAGGATTCACACAAGCTGTTTTTAAGTCTTGTCCAACTTTTCATGACCCCATTTGGAGTTTTCTTGGCAAAAACACAGAAGTCCTTTGCAGGACCCAGCATGCTATCCACTGTGGTCACCTAGCTTCTTCACTGGACGATCCACAAAGAGCCATTCTATCTCTCCATCCGTTCATTCTAGGTACAAAGTGCTATTATAGGAGTTCTGAGAAAGAAAAAGTCAATTCCAACTCGTAGCTGGTGTAGGTTGGTACAAGGGCATCTAGGTGGTATGGTGGATGAAGACTCAGTCAGTACAAATCTGGCCTCAGACCTTTACTAGCTGTATGACCCTGGGCAAGTCACTTAAACCTGTTTGCCTCAGTTTCTTCATCTGTCAAATGAGCTGGAGAAGAAAATGGCAAACCACTCCGGTATCTCCGCCAAGAAAACCTCAAATGGGGTCACGGAGAGTCGGACGTGACTGAACAACAAACACAGCTTCTGGGAAGAAGCATTTGAATTAGAACTTAAAAGATGGGGCGCTTTTTCCATCTCTGCCTCCTTCTCCATTTCCATTATCCTTTTCTCTTTGCCAGGCCTGCCTCACAGGGTACGTGAATGCCTCAGATAGGCCCGACCAGTTGATAAAGATAAATTACAAAATAATTTGTTTTATTTGTTTTCCTTACCTTGAGGGACTGTCTGTAATTGCCTTTTAAGAAAAATCTTTATTTGCATATTTCTCCTCCGGAGTCAGAGGCTACAGCTGTGGTTTCACAATGATTTAAATAATAACCACCACCTAAACCTCTAGCTAGACATCTAACCTCTCCTTTTGCATATCTGTCTGTATGTATTTAAACAGTGTGGCCTCTCTACTTGGGAGTTACTATTGTAATTAAATATTCTCCCTTTCTTCTTATTTAAAAGAGCTGTTTGGAATAAAGGGAAGATGGCTGCTGCATGAAGCCTTGCAAATATTAGAACCATTTACCAGTCCCCCCTGTGCTTCCCTCCCCCACTTTAATCAGCCAGGGTCCTTTCTCTTCTAAACAAAAATAGGCCTCAGTTAACACTACAATTTCTTTGTTGTTCTCTTTGTGACCTCATTTGGGGTTTTCTTGGCAGAGACACTGGAATACTTTGCCATTTCCTTCTTCAGTTCATCTTGCAGATGAGGAAACCGAGGCAAACAGGGTTCAGTGACTTGCCCAGGGTCACACAGCTAGAAAATATCTGAGGCCAGATTTGAACTCAGAAAGCTAAGTCTTCCCAACTCCAGGCAGGGAACTCTATCCACTGTACCACCTAGCTGCTCAGACTCCAATTTCTAGATTCAGGTTAAGCCATTTATTCCTGTACTACTCAGGGTCAAAACCATGAGAAGAACTAGGAGATAAATGTAGGTTCTTCACTGCTTACTATCCTTAAGGCTGAGAATAGGAGTTAGGTGAAGAGAGATAAAAAAGTGGTGCAGTGGATAGAGCTCTGGGACTGGAGGCAGGAAGACTGTTGTCAGTCATGTCTGACTCTTCAGGACCCATTTTGGGTTGTTTTTTGTTTTCGTTTGCTAAGATAATGGAGTAGTTTGCCATTTTACAGATGGGTAAACTGAGGCAAACAGGGTTAAGTGACTTGCCCAGGATCACACAGCTAGTAACTCAGATCTGTCTGAGGACAGATCTGAACTCAGGTCTCCCTGTCTCCAGGCCCAGCACTCTCTCCACTGAGCCATCTAGCTGCCCTGGAGTCAGGACAGACCTGAGTTCAAATCCAACCTCAGATATTTACTAGCCATGTGACCCTGGACAAGTCACTTAACCTGTTTGCCTCAGTTTCCTTATCTGCAATAACACCTATCTCCCAGGATTATTGTGAGGATCAGATAATTGTAAAATGCTCAGCACAGTGCTGGGCACATAGTAAGCCCTATATGAATGTTAGCTATTATTATTACTGTTATTAATCTCGGATCTGTCCCAAATGACCTCCTGATGCTGTCTGTTCCCCTTGTTCCCTGACCTGCCAGCTCTGGTTCTGAGGAGGGCTTCCTTGATGTTCCCTTCTCATCAGCGGGAGCTGGCTGTCTCCCCAGTCTTCATTATTATCTAATTGGCCAAGTGAATTCTTTTATTTTTTCTTGTTGCAAGCAAATTTATGGGATGTCTGGGGAATTATGTTCAGAGACAGTATTGAAATGTAGGTGAAGGTGGGGGTTGGGGGGCAGGGCAGTGCCTCTCTCTGCCATCTCAGTCATTACGTCCACCGCCCCCCCATCCCCCTCCTGGGCTCGCTCCCCGATTTCCTTCCTGGAAGCCCTTCCATTCCTGGTGCCCTGGCTCTTCTCTGCCTCAGCCTCTGGGGCTGCCCTTATCTGTCCTTCCCAGCCTTCACGGGACACATTTTGGCCAGCTCTAACACTGATTCCTTTCTTTTCTCTCCTGACTGTTTGGAGCAGATACTTTGTTGGCTACACTGCTCGCATTTTTTAGGAGAGAGATAATCTGCCTGGGCTTTTTTCTTGCCTCCCTCCCTGCTCAGGCACAATAATCCTCCCTCTTCTCCCCCCTTCCTTGCCAGCTGTGGTTGCATGGGCTTGGTTTTTTGTGAGAGGTAGCAAGGTCAGAGTTGGCTGAGGAGGGGGCTGCCGTGCCCATGGCAAAGAGGTGGGGGAAAGGAGGTCAAGATCAAGGTCGGTGTCCAAGAGGAGCAGAAAACTTATCCTATCACCTGATAATGCTCAAAAATAGGGCTGTTTGAAAAAATAAATTCAATAAACACGTTTTAAATGTCTCCTGCATGCAGAGCCAAGACACTCAGGTTGAATCCTGCGAGGGCTAGGGACTTAGACACCCCCTCAGCAGGCATTATTTTCAGGCTCTTAAGGTTTAGATGAATAGGTTAATAGATTGTAAACTGCAGGAGGGCAGGGACCGAGTCATATTTATTCATTCCTTTGGCTTCCTTCGCTGTGTTTGCCAGGAGATGCTTAATCAAAATGTTCACAGCAAGACTATTATATTGTGGGGTCCCAGATTTCATCTAGTGTGGGCCCTCCCTCCTTCCCTCGATGCAGAAAGCAGCTCTCCTAGGACTTAGGAGACGGTATTTGGGAAATGCTGCGGCTGAAAAATTTATGGCCCTGCAGTCAACCTGGGGATGAGCCTTTCCAAACTTAGCTAGTCTAGTCTTTGGACAACAGACAGTTTATCACTGAGCCTCTGCATTGAAAACATTTTAAAGGGCTTTTATTCCTAGTAGATTGACTTTTACAGCAGGTTTTCTCTGCCCTTTGGAGAGGGTAGTAAATACTAGAGGGATATAAGCTAGGTGGCCTAGTGGACAGCGCACTGGACCGGGAGTCAGTAAGATCTGAGTTCAAATGCAGCCTCAGACATTGACTGTGTGACCCATTTACCTTAATCTCCCTATACAATAGCACCTACCTCCAAGTTTAAATGAAGTATCTGTAAAGCACTTAGCATGGTGCTTGACACATAGTATATAGTAGGTAGTGTATAGGTACTAGCTATTAAGGTTGGTTGATCACTTTTCTATGAAAATCCGTCTATAAGGATAAGGAGTAAACCTCACTCCCCACTTCCCCATTCCAAGAGGGCCAGTTATCCTAAGCTCTGGGACTGAAATCAGGCCCAGTGTCAAAAGAGGCAGCTGTTGGCTACACAGCTTCATTCCTTTCCTCACCAGTAACAGAAATGCTAAGAGCTTAAATATATTTTTATGTGTGTATATATATATATATATATATGTATGTGTATATATATATATATATATATATATGATAGTATATATATATATATGTATGTATATGTATGTATATATATATAAAATTTTGGAAGGGGGAAGGCAGGGCAATTGGGGTTAAGTGACTTGCCCAAGGTCACACAGCTAAGTGTGTCAAGTGTCTGAGGTCGAATTTGAATTCAAGTCCTCCTGACTCTAGGGCTGGCGCTCTACTCACTTTGCCACCTAGCTGCCCCGGGCTTAAATCTTACTACAAGATAGATTGTAAGTTAGTGTGGTCTGGAGAGATAAGTAGCTCAAGCTGAGACAGCTAGATGGTTCAGTGGATGGAGCACTGGGCCTGGAGTCAGTAAGACTCATCATCCTGAGTTCAAATCTGGCCTCAAATACCTACTAGCTGTGTAACCCTGGGCAAATCGCTTAACCTTGTTTGCCTCAGTTTCCTCATCTGTAAAGTGAGTTGGAGAAGGAACTGGCAAACCACTCCAGGATCTTCGCCAGGAAAACCCCAGATGGGGCCATAAAAAGTTGAACACAGCTGAACAACAGCCAAACTGAAGGTGATGCTCAGCTATCTTGGCTACCAAGAGAATGTGAATTTCCTTTGGAAGGCAAGATGGTGGAGAGAAGGCATAGCTTGGTGTGGGAAGGGGCACTTGGCTTTGGGGCCAAGATATCACAAGTTAAAGCGAGACAGGTGGGGCTTTATTCTTGTTACAGTCCAGAGCTCTTCTAGCTCTCATCTGGGCTCTAAATGAGGGAAGTGGGAAGTTGTCATTTCTACAGTTGGTCCATTTTCATTCCAACACCTTTCCAAAGATGATTTAAGGCCTGAGGCTATGACCATCATCAGGTGGGTGGGGACTGCTCTGAGCACTAATGATGGGTCCCTGCCTCAGGATATCTTAGTCATTACAGTAAATGGCACAAGAAAGTTTCTGCCTTGTTACTGTTGGGGAAATGCTTCCTCCCTCCAAAGGATGGTGTGAAGACAAATGAGATGATGACTAGCCATGACAGCAATCACAGTCTAAATTAGGAGAAGCATTTGCCATCAAATTTATTTGCTATCGAGTATCACAATATTTACAAAACATACTTTGCACAATCAAGTCATGATTGCTTGGGTACGGTGGAGTTCTAGGGAAGGACTAGTCTTTCCAATGGCTAGAAATGGTCTTGGATAATGAGTTTATGGAAACACTTTCTCTTTCTTCAGCAAAGAAAATTATTTATGAAGCTATATGATTCAGCATCTTTTTCACCTCAAGGAAAGCAGTATCGCCCCTCTTGTTGGGATCTGTCATTTTACAGCCATGAAATATTTATATCAGAGATCTTATACTTTTAAGTAAATGTTATATATCAGAGCTGTGGTCATAAATACCTTATTTATTACCAGTGCTGAATTACACAAGTGATTCCTTTGAGGCCCAGCACAGCAGTACTAAGTTTCTTTAGGGATTAATCAGCTGGAGGCCAGATTTTCAAGGGTATTTCACCACAACATCTGCACATCACACCCCTAAAGTTTCAGTCACACCATTTCTGTCCCCCTAGATTCTTTTTGAAATGATTCACCAGGACACTTAGGAAACAAAGAGCCGCCTCCACGTGGCTCAGAATCACCTAGGGACACGCCACTGATCCTTAGGAAGCCTCCCCCATCGAAGGCCCTGAGCCTGACCCTCTCCACATTTTACATCAGCTAAACCAGGGAAACAAACGAACCTGAGGAGGCTGAGCAAACCCAAACCTTAAGCCCCAAATCTGGTGTCCACTTCACAAATGACTGTGTCTAAGCTTCCCTGGAGTAAATATGCAGGGACATGGCTGTCGTGATAAATAATGAATCAGCATCTTGCTCTCTCTCTTTGTGAAGAATCTGCTTTTAAATTCTTTTGCAGGTGACAAATCACCACATTTTGCGCTCAGGGCAGATTTCAAAAGGGAGACTGAAGCAGAAAGTCTTTTAAAAAGGCACACACACATATATCCAGAAGCCCTTTCCAGGTTGACTGACAAAATTTTTCGTAATCAGGACTGCAGAAGGCCAGGACAAGTGAAAGGAGCCATCTGTGCCCGGGAAGCTGGCTCCCTGGGCTGGCCCTGGAAGGCTACATGGAGACCAAGCTTCCACTTACTGCCAGCTAGCATCAGCAGCAGTCTGAGGAGGTCTGGGATATCAAGTAGGTGTCCAGCTCCTGGCGCTGATAGCAGGCAACACTGTCCAGCACCCACTCCCGGGTCACTACGGGTGCTTCACATATCAGCCTGATTCCTGGGGATGACACAAGCACAGACCAGAAATCAGGATGGTTCCCTCTGCTGACCAGACTATGGCCAACACCCTCCCATAGAAGTTGGTGGAGGAGTGTCTGGGGTCAGAGCAAATTCTTTAGTCTAAAGATCTCTTATCACGAACCCCAGCAAATTAAAGTGTGTGCTGAAACTCCCAAGACTTTGTGCACAAGCCAGGAAGACCCCTGATATGAAAATCTCATTTCTTTGGAGCAATCTTATTATTAATCATGCAATGCTTGCTCAGTGCCTACTATGTGCCAGGTACTGTGCTAGAAACGGCTTTTTTTCTTCTAAACTAACAAGACACTCTAGTAGAGCAACAATAGACAGATTGCATTTGGAGTCAGAGGACATAGGTTCAAATCATGGCTTTTCCACATTCACTGGCAGTGTGTTACAGAAGAAAGAGTGAGGACTGAGTCAGAGGTCCTGGATTAACACCTTACCTCTAGGGCACCTGTATGACCTGGAACAAATCGCTTTCCCTGCCTAGACAGGTTTCCTCATCTGTAAAATGAAGGGGCTGGACTAGATGGCCTGTGAGGTCCTTCCCAGCTCTAGATCTGAGGGGCTAGCACTACAGTGTGTGTGTGTTCATGTGCGTGTGCCCGTGCACCTTACCCTGAAAGCTGCTGTCATCTTCCCAGGCATCAGGCTGCACAACCATGACTGGAGAAGAACCCTGTGGTCCCAAGAGAAAAAGAAATAAAATATCTCTATTAAACGGGGTGGGAGGGGGAAGAGGAAAAGGCCCACCATGCCACTCAGTTGTCTACCTGCTGGGAAATAGCTAAGGGATGAGTAAGAAAAGAAACTTTTCTCATGGGGGGTGGGGAGGGGTAAGTGAATTCAACACTGATGATGACTGAGACCCTGCTCAGGAGACCGACTTCTTTGGTGTTGGCTGACTAATGAGCCATGTGATCACTGCTTCCACTTTGGGCCTTGGTGTTCTCTTATCCAATGAGGAGGCATAACTAGCGGACCTTCCCAGAACCCGTTCCACCTTCATGATTCTAAGGGTTCTTAGATCAATGGTTCTTCAAGCTTGGAAAAAGCTGGGGGTCTGGGGGGGGGGTGGGAGCGGGGAGGGGGAGAGAAGGGATGTTTCTGAGCCAAGCAGGGGCCCATGAGAGTCCACAGGAGATGAATCATCCCCACCTCACTTCTGTCATGAAAACAAATGGTATGTCTGGCCCTCCTGGCTAACCCCAATCCAAGAACCTTTCCACTGACATATAATACTCACCACTCTGGGCCTCAACAAGGAAGGTTTCTTCACTACTGTGGCCCCACACAGCCGCACCATCCATTCTAAGTGATCTGCATGGGCCACACAAGCCATAATATTACAATGTTCACATTTATTAGCTCCATCACTTCCCACAAGTCTTTGTTCTTGTAGCCCTATTTCTGCTCTTTTTGTCAAGGGAGAAATCCCTTACATATCAGGCTGCCTGCCTGCCTTTAAGAAGAGCTAGTAGTACTCTACTAGGGGACAAGTCTTCAAGGAGACTCAGCACACCTTTGGAGAATCAACACCCCAAGCTCTTGGGAGTTATGGGGTCAACTCTCAGCAGCTTCTCTCCTGGTTAAGGGCTGTTTGCTGTACAAGCCACACCAATCTACTTCCGGTTATGCTGGCTCATTAATGCTAATCACCTAGTCTGCTTAGGAGCAAACAGTCCAATGAGGCCCCCTTGGCACGCTCCCACCCCCTGCCTACTCTTACCCATCTAGCCTATCACATAACCCATTCCACTGTGTCCTCTAGAACCCTTGCTCTATTGACAAAAAAAACCCCTTCAACTGACATTCTTTGTGTCTTCCTGAGCGCATCCTCTTCGGAAGATGCCACATTTCTTGAAATACTCTTCATTGAATGAAGAAGCCTGTCATACAATAGTCTGTCTAGTTGCTCTGACTTCCCATGACGAAGGAGAATTAGCCTTGGGGACAAACCTTCATAGAGGCATACACTTGGGAGAATCAACAAATGAACAGCCCAAGTTCTAATGAATTCTAGAGTGAATCTGTGTCCCTCCTACTCCCACTTTCCCTAACAGGGCCAGAAAGCAGGGTGAACAATGAACATACATCTTGCTCCCCGCTCTTACTTCCCGACTATTCCTGTCACCGTCCATCAGTGACCCTTCATCTTTTGAGGCTTATGCACCTTAAAAGGTACACACCTACTCAACCTTTTTTCTACCCCTGTCATCCACCGTTCCTTCAGTTTTGTTTTTTTTAAGTGATCTATCTAGGTTGGGGTTATCTTCTCTTCTCTACCCACAAATATCACATCATTTCAGAACTGGAAGGGAGATAGAAGTCAGACCAAGCCAGAACAACACCTAGTTAAGAATCCCTTCTGAAATAATGTTGACAAGTGGTCATCTGGTCTTTGCTTTAAGATTTCTGAGAGAGAACTCCTTACTTCTTGAATATCTTTTGGACAATTCTAATTAGGGTCATAGATTCAAAGTGGAAGGAATATTAGAGGCCATCTAATTCAACTGTTTCCTTTTATGGATGATGAAATCAAGGCCCAGAGAGATGAAGTGACTTACCAAGGTCCTATGGGTAGTAAAGTGGCACAGTGGGATTTGAACCTGAGTCCTTTGGCTCTGACTCATTTAGCTATTAAGTGATGGAGCCATTTGACTCCAACTCCTCTTAGGGACATGACCTCTCAATTCTTTAACCACCAATGACATCCTTCTCTGTACCATTTAAACCACATCTTGGCAATTACACTTCAGACTCCACTCTCACAAAGATTTATGCCACTGTCAGGCCCACAACCTGCTCTCCTTTTGCTTCTTACTACATTTATACCCAGTCTGCTGTTTGCCCTTATTTTGATCTCATGTCCCCTGACGCATGTTTATCTTTCCAGTCCATTTCAACTCATTCTGGTCTCATTTGCCTGTAATCCTAGAATCCTGGTTTTGACCACATGGTCCACTATTTTTATGTTTCACTATTCACTACCCTGGAATCTCAAGGACCCTTGATTTTTCATCATTAGCCACTTTCCTTCCCTTGGCCATCGAGGCCAATCTTTCTACCTGCACCCTATGACCTCATTCCCTCTGGCATCCTGCAGGACCTGTGCACACTCTATTAACCACTTCCTCTTTCTCACACATCTTCTATCTTTGATTTTCCAGTTGTTCTTGGAAACATGCTCAGGTCTCCCTAAAACCCTCCCTCGATTCCATTTGGCTATTACACCATCTCTTCCCCCCCTCTCCCTGCCCCCGCTGCTAAATTTCTCACCAAGGTTGTTTGCAACTGGTGCTTTCATCTAGTAACTACCCATTAATCTCTTCAACCCCTTGCAATCTGGCCTCCACTCCCTTTGAAACTGCTCTCAGAAGGTCACGAATGACTTACTAATTGTCAACTCTGATAGCCTTTTTTTCATTCCTCATCTCACTTGACCTTCATGTTGCTTTTGACAAAGCCGACTGCAACCTCCTACTAGATACTCTCCTGGTTCTTTTATTAGCTCCCTACCTTCTATCTCCTTCGGGGGGTCCTGAGCTTTCTGATGTTGGGCTCTCTCTTCTCTATCATCTACCTTGGCACTATCATTTTCTCCCAAAGCTTCCAGTGCCACCTTGTTGATGTCTCTAAGCCTCAGAGTCTGTTCTGTGCTTAACATGCTTTGGATGCAACAGGGAAAGGGCTCTGTGACTCTTAGAATGCTAAGTTATCACTACTGTTGCTATCTCTGGCTATCTGTCTGTATCTCTAGGACATCGCCATTAAGATGCTCCGCTAGCACCTCAAATGCTATACATCTAAAACATGCCTCTCTGTGTAAGCCTGCTTGTCCTCTGGGCTGGATTCTTTCTGTGCTACCATCATCCAACCGGCTGTCCACATGGGCAGCTCTGGTTCTTCTCATTCCCCATCACCTTTCACATCCAAACAGTCACCAAGGGCCTGCCAATCCTACCTCTGCAACATCCATCACCTCCTCTCTGGTCTCTCACTGCCTGCCTTCACTGCAACAGGTTCCTCCTACCTCTTACTCTTTTTTCTCTCCTCCAATCCATTCCATCCTTCATATCTTTATTATGCATAGATCTGATTATGCCAGTTCTCTGGTCATCTGAAGAGTGTGGCTCCATAGGGTCTTCTGAGGAAGGTTCAAACTTTTTTGTGTGGCATTCAAAGCTCTTCACCATCTGGGGCCCCCTTCCCTTTCTATTATTTTATCATGAACCTCCCCACACTAAGCTCCAGTCAAGCTAGTTTACTCTTTCCCTGAACACAGCGCATAACTTCCCCTTCTGTTCCTTTTGACTACGCTGCGCCTTGTGCCTGGAATGCTCCCTTCCCCACGAGGCCTGCTGAATTCCCACCCATCCTTTAAAGCCCTGTTAAATGCCACTTCCACTAGGAAGCCTTCCCTGATCTCCCCTTTCAGAAATAACCTTCCTGTCTGTACCTTACACAGCATGTTTTGCTGTGTATTTAGTGCATTTAAAATGGAATGTCACATACATACAACTGTTTTTGTGTCTTGTCCCTCTTCTAGTCTGTAAGTTGCAAGAAAGAGAGGACTTATGCAAATCTTGTAGCTTTTATTTTTTTTCTTATATTTTTTCCTGTACCTAGTCTAGCAATCTCTAAACAGTAAGTGCTTAGTAGGTGTTTGTTGAATGAATGAACGAGAGCATTTCAATAAAAGATTTCTCACATGCTCTTTCTGAGTGAAGGGACAGAACAGTTCTGAGCTGGACATGTCATGTGGAATCTAAAGCTGCGCCACCTCTGAGGGGCTATGTGACCCAGCGCAATCTCTCTAGGCCTCGGTTACAGGGATGATTACTCACTAAATTGGAGACTACTTACCAAAAGTGTGAATTTCTTTGGAAGAAGAAAGTGAGTTAACAGATGGCTCTAATCAAACCTGGAAACTACTTATAAAGCTAGCAGGGTCTAATTTTAAAAGGTAGAGTATGTGATGGATGTGGAGCCTCAAAAACTGAGATACCAGACTTGATAATCTCTCATGAATGAGATACTTGAAAAAGAAAAAAAAATCCAAGATAATTTCTATTAATTTGCTAAATCACTGGCTAAGAAACTATAGAGAAGAAAAAAAAAAAGGAACCTTTCCTCCTAAGGCTGAGTCAGTAATTGATAATCATGGCAGTAGAGAGCACCACACTCAGTGGTAATTACTGCAAATGTCAAGAGACAGAAGGATAATTCATTCAGTCAAAAAATAAACGCCACCCTGGACAGAGCCTCACCACACTAAAAAGAGTCAGAATCTATATGCTCATGGGAGAGCAGTGGCCAGAAGAGGATTCTGAAGTCTGGGTCATTTGCAGAGGTGATTCATTGCATGACTTTTGCGAGGAGAATGAGAGTAAGAACCATCAAATGGGAGAGCTAACTTCTTGCTATGTCTGCATATATTCTTGCATTTAGCTTTATATAGGCTTTCTTTCTCACCAGCCTACATTTTCCAGATTAGTAAGAAATCTAAGTGACAGGAATGAGGGTCGGAGGTATTCCAAGTCTCCAGTGTCTCTCTGAATGGGGTAACTGAGACCAGGCCAATAGTACTTCCAACAAAACCTTTCTGAAGGAAGTGTGGTGGGCCTGTTTCAGGCAAGTTTTCATTCTATAAAAGAACAAATTCCTTTCAAATGCCTTGGGGACAATATATCTGGAAATTTCATAAAAGCCCAATCGATAGCCAATAACAAAGGAAACTAAAGACAAAAGAAAAATATTTAGCATACCTCTGCTGGCCTCCCTGGTTACTGGCTCAGGGCATCACTGATATAGGTATTTGAGGAAGAAGACTTCAGCTATATAACAGGCAGATGGAATCTGACCAGGGGAGGGGTGTGTGTGTGTGTGTGTGTGTGTGTGTGTGTGTGATAAAATGAGAGTATCTCATCTGAAGAGGAATCACTTGAATCATTACATCTGATATGCTCATAATGATCTGGGCGAAATTTGAATTAGAAAATGTTCATCAAAAACATTCCCTCCAATACTGCTGCTCTGAGCACATGCAGGGCCTTTGCCCCACAGGCTTAAGCTACAGCCACACATTCTTCCCTGTTAATAATGTATCAGGAGGAATGTGTGGGCAGAGGATGGTTCGGGGTAAATTAGCGGTCTGATTCTCAATTACCATAAACATCTAAGTCATCTTCCTTCCTCTTGATTAATTTCCCTTTTTCTTAAAGCAAGAACACATGACTTCTCGCTTTTCAACTCCAGGTTTGGGTACAGGAAAACCTCTATTTTTTTTTTGAGGGGGGAAGGCAGGGCGATTGGGGTTAAGTGACTTGCCCAAGGTCACATGCTAGTAAGTGTGTCAAGTGTCTGAGGCCATATTTGAACTCAGGTCCTCCTGACTCCAGGGCTAGTGCTCTACTCACTGCACCCACCTAGCTGTCCCAACCTCTATTTTCAAATCCACACCTGGAAAGTCTCATCAATCTGAGGAGGTCTTTGGGAAATCAGACATACAAAGGCTAACTATCCCACAATATTCATTTTGCCTTAGGTTTGGTTGGTGCAAAGGAACAGCTGTTATGAGACCCTCATTTTCTTACCTGTTGGCATGTCTGTAAACGGTCCATAGCAACAGATTTCCAGGCCCTTGAAGATCTGGGGAAAGACAAATGAAAATTATCAAGGAGTAAAGAATTCTTTACTCACCAAATGAAGCTCTTGGGAAACACTTTTCTCTTCCTTTAAATTTGATGGCTTCCACTGTTATTTCTTAGGAACAATAAACATCAATCGAATGCCCAGAATTCTGTCACAGGTCAGAAAGTCTTTTTGCTCTGTGTATTTTCTTTCTGTCTATAGTTACCCAAGGGCAGTTTCATATAGTGGAAAGGCTTGACCAGGAGTCAGAAGACTTTGGTTCCTGGCCCAGCTCTGCCATTTATTAGCCTTGTGACCATGGGCAAGTCATTCAATTTTGCTCTTTCCTGAGACCGTTGTGCCTGCCTTGTCCACCTTGTAGAGTTCATACAAAGATCAAAGATGAGGTGTGTTAAAACGCCTTTTAATCTCTATATCACTCTGCATTAGATGGCAGGCTCCCTGAAGTTGGGGACGGTTATATAGTTCAGGTATATTTATTGGTGTGCATGTGGCCTTCTCCAATAGAATGTAAGCTCCTTTTGGATGGAGATTATTTCATTTTTGTCTTTGTATCACCAGCACCTTGCACAGTGCTGTGTAATTTGTTACAAAGTAAAATGATTGTAGGCACCTAGTTATTTTCATGTCTGTCTCCCCCTTTAGATGCGGGCTACCTAGGAGCAGGGGCCGATTTTACCTTTCTGTGTATCCCCAGCACTTTGTACAGTGCCTAGAACAAAGGAATCACTTCGTCAATGCTTGCTGACTGGCTGACCATTTATCTATTGGAGAATGGCACTTGACCCTATATGTTTGTATCAGTTCTCTATACGTCTTAGATAGCAGAGAAATTTGCTGCAATTTTTCCTAGAAGTTAACTCTTTCCCTGCTAATTCTAATAACATCAATTTTGTTCATGTAAAATATTTTAGACTTTATGTAATTAGAACTGTTCATTTTATCCACTGTGATGCTCTCTCTCTTGTTTGGTCAGGGACTTTTCCCTAATCCATATTTGTGAAAGCCATCTCTTTGGTAGCTCTTCTAATTTGCTTATGATACGACCTTTAATATCTAGGTATGATAGCTATATTCACTGGGAACTTATGATGGTACACATCTAAACATAATCCCTATCAGGTTGCTTTACAGCTTTCCCAGACATTTCTATTGAGTAGTTGGGGTCCTTTGGTTTACTGAACACCATACTTTCCAGTTCAATTAAGTTCTTAGTCCTATGTATCTAATCTGGTCCAGTGGTCTACTTTTCTATATTTAATTAGTACCAAATAGCTTTGATGATTATTGCTTTGTGGTACAGTTTAAGATCCGGCAATGCAAGGCTTCCTTCCTTTTCAATCTTTGTTCGTTATTTCCTTTGAGCTTCTTGACCTTTTCATCTGTAGATGAATTTTATTTTTTCTACTTCCCTAAAGTAACCCTTTAGTAATTTGATTGGTATGACACTGAATCTGTAAGTTAATATAGGTAGTATTATCATTTGTATTACATTAGTAAGGTCTAAACATGAGCAGTTAATGACTTGCCAATACTTAGGTCCCTCTTTATTTCCATAAAGAGTGCATAAAATGTAAAAATATTTGGAAGTCTACCTGCCTTTTATAATTCCTGTTGGCAGCTAGACTTTCAAGTACTTTTACATTTGATAGTTATTTTGAATGGAATTTTTATTCCTACTAACATCAAATAATAGAGGCATCAATGGACATCTTTATTTTATCCCTGATCTTACTGAAAAGGCCTCTAGTGGTTATTACAGATGCTCATTCTTGCATTCATTCTTAAATCGTTATTTAATATATTTAGTTTTCAGCATTGATTTTCACAATAGTTTGAATTACAAATTTTCTCCCCATTTCTACCCTCCCCCCCACTCCAAGATGGCATATATTCTGATTGCCTTGTTCCCCAGTCAGCCCTCCCTTCTGTCACCCCACTCCCCCCCATCCCTTTTTCCCTTACTTTCTTGTAGGGCAAGATAGATGTTTATGCCCCATTGCCTGTATTATCTTATTTCCTAGTTGCATGCAAAAGCTTTTTTTTTTTTGAACATCTTCTTTTAAAACTTTGAGTTACAAATTCTCTCCCTTCTTCCCTCCCCACCCACCCTCCCTAAGAAGGCAAGCAAGTCAACTTAGGCCACATGTGTATCATCATGCAAAACCCTTCCACAATACTCATGTTGTGAAAGCCTAACTATATTTTGTTCCTTCCTATCCTATCCCCCTTTATCCAGTTTTCTCCCTTGACCTTGTCCCTTTTCAAAAGTGTTTGCTTTTGATTACCTCCTCCCCCTATCTGCCCTCCCTTCTATCATCCCCACTTTTTTTATCTCCTTCCTCCTTCTTTCCTGTGGGGTAAAATACCCTATTGAGTGTGTATGTTATTCCCTCCTCAGGTCAAATCCGAAGAGAGCAAGATTCACTCATTCCCCCTCACCTGCCCCCTCTTCCCTTCCTACAGAACTGTTTTTTCTTGCCACTTTCATGCGAGATAATTTACCCCATTCTATCTCTCCCTTTCTCCCTCTCTCATCCCTTAATTTGATTTCATTTTTTAAGATATCATCCCTTCATGTTCAACTCACCCTGTGCCCTCTGTCTCTCTCTATATGTGTATTCTCTTCAGCTATCCTAATACTGAGGTCTCATGAATTATACACATCATCTTTCCATGTAGGAATGTAAACAAAACAGTTCAACTTTATTAAGTCTCTTATGATTTCTCTTTCACCTTTTCATGCTTCTCTTGATTCTTGTGTTTGAAAGTCAAATTTTCTTTTCAGCTCTGGTCTTTTCACTGAGAAAGCTTGAAAATCCTCTATTTTGTTGAAAATCCATTATTTTGCCTTGAAGCATGATACTCAGTTTTGCTGGGTAGGTGATTCTTGGGTTTAATCCTAGCTCCATTGACCTCTGGAATATCATATTCCAAGCCCTTGGATCCCTTAATGTAGAAGCTGCTAGATCTTGTATTATCCTGATTGTGTTTCCACAACACCCAAATGGTTTCTTTCTGGCTGCTTGCAATATTTTCTCCTTGACCTGGGAGCTCTGGAATTTGGTGACAATATTCCTAGGAGTTTTCTTTTTGGGATCTTTTTCAGGAGGCAATCAGTGGATTCTTTTAATTTCTATTTTACCCTCTGGTTCTAGAATATCAGGGCAGTTCTCCTTGATAATTTCTTGAAAGATGATATCTAGGCTCTTTTTTTGACCATGGCTTTCAGGTAGTCCAATAATTTTTAAATTCTCTTTCCTGGATCTGTTTTCCAGGTCAGTGGCTTTTCCAATGAGATATTTCACATTGTCTTCCATTTTTTCATTCCTTTGGTTCTGTTTTATAATATCTTGATTTCTCATAAAGTCACTAGCTTCCACTTGCTCCAATCTAATTTTTAAGGTAGTATTTTCGTCAGTGGTCTTTTGGACCTCCTTTTCCATCTGGCTAATTCTGCCTTTCAAGGCATTCTCCTCATTGGCTTTTTGGAGCTCTTTTGCCATTTGAGTTAGTCTATTTTTTAAGGTGTTGTTTTCTTCAGTATTTTTTTTAGGTCTCCTTTAGCAAGTCATTGACTTGTTTTTCATGGTTTTCTTGCATCATTCTCATTTCTCTTCCCAATTTTTCCTCTACTTCTCTAACTTGCTTTTCCAAATCCTTTTTGAGCTCTTCCATGGCCTGAGACCAGTTCATGTTTTTCTTGAAGGCTTTTGATGTAGGCTCTTTGACTTTGTTGACTTCTTCTGGCTGTATATTTTGGTCTTCTTTGTCACCAAAGAAAGATTCCAGAGTGTGAGTCTGAATCTGAGTCTGTTTTCGCTGCCTGGCCATGTTCCCAGACAACCACTTGACCCTTGAGTTTTTCGTAGAGTAGAGAGTACTTTGTTCCAAGCTTGAGGGGATGTGCTGTTGTTTTCAGAGCTATTTCTACACAGCAAGCTCTGCCACACCAGCATTCCTCCCCCAAGAACTGCCAACCCAGACCAGACTCAGATCTTAAGCAGGCTCCCACTCTGATCCACCACTTAATTCCTCCCACCAGGTGGGCCTGGGGCCTGAAGCATCTGCAGCTGTAGTTCTGTAGCTGCACCAGCCCCACCACCTCCAGGGCAGTGGCTGAACTGCTAACTCCTTTCACTCTGTCCCCCCAGAGCTTTTCCCACTAACCTTCTCTGTTGTCTTTGGTGTTTGTGGGTTGAGAAGTCTGGTAATTGCTACGGCTCACTGATTCAGGGCACTAGGGCCTGTTCCACCTGGCTCCCAGTCTGGTTGGTCCGGGTGCAGCCCACGCTGGGCTCTGCTCCGCTCTCCTCTCAGCTCTGTGCGCCATAGACCTTACCCAGTGACCATCTAGGCTGACCTGGGCTGCAGCCATGCTTCCCTCTGCTATTTCATGGGTTCTGCAGCTCTATAAATTTGTTCAGAGCCATTTTTCATCGGTGCTTGGAGGGTCCTGGGGGAGAGCCTTAGGAAAGTCCCTGCTTTCCAGCTGCCATCTTCCATTCTTAAGTTCAGATAGATGTCATTTAACCTATTAAGGAATGGTCTATTTCTGTGCTTTTGAATGTTTTTAACATGAAGAGATGCTGTATTTTGTCATAAACTTTTCCTATATCTATTGACTAACCATGTGATTTTTATTATTTTTGCTATTAACACGATCTGCTATATTTTTAGTTTTCTTGATATTGAATCAACTCAGAATTCCCAGCAAAAATCCAACCCAATCAGAGTGCATTTTCCTTTTAACATGTTGTTGTAGTCTCTTTGTTTATATTTTATTCAACATTTTTGCATCAATATTCCTTACAAATATTGGTCTATAATTTTCTTTCTCTTGTTTTGTAGCTCTTTAGTATAGGTAACTCATAGTAGGGGTTTGGTAGACTCTTTCCTTTCCCTTCTTTTGAAAGTAATCACTCCTTTGCCTTTCTACTGAACCCCAAGCACAGATAACTTTGAGTCCAAAGCTCCTTCATAGATAGCTGCAGAAAACACTACCAGTCTCCAGAGGGAAGAGCCTGGTAAGTCATCATCTTCTTGTTTGATTGCTTGGTCTCCAAGGGAAGGAGCTCATATTACATTATAGAGGTGATTTCCCTTTAAAATTTCCCCTAATCATTATTAAAGAGTAAAATCTCTTTTGAAAATATTCGTTTTTGGAAGTTTAGTATACTGCATATGACAGATGCTTAATGTTTTTGAATGTTGAAATACATGATTTTTGAAAATTTGAAGGTACTGAAAATTAACAACATGTGAGAGGACATGAGGAACATTTAAAAATGACAATCCTATTCTTTTTTGCAAAAAAGAAAGTCTCCAGGGTGAAAAGGGTGTCATGCTACTCACATCATTCTGTAATGTACTGTCTACTTGCTCAAAAGGGACAATTATGAAAATGGTTTAAATCTCTACTCCTTCCTCCCTTTCCTTTAAAGCTAGAAAGAGCTGAAAACCCAACCAGAGGTAAAAATGAGCTGCATTTAGGCTATTACTTCAATGTCACTTCATAGCTTACTGAATGAAAAGGAACAACTCTACTCTCATTATAAGTGATGGATCCCATTTATAACGACTGTGCCACCTGTGTGAATGAAATACGTGCTCTAACACCACTGCCCCTAATGCCACCAGCTAGTGATGTCATGGCCTCAAGCCACTCAAAATACTCAAGTTCTATTTAGGTGCCTCGTCTGAGCCAAATGCTACGTGAAAAGTTTAATGATTGGATATTTTCAAATCTTATGCTTGGCTGACACTCGCTGACAAGGGCCTCTAATGAGAAGATGAGAGATTTGCAGTTTGAGCTCCTTGACAAATACATTTTTCTCTGCCAGGGAGA